>NC_073387.1:7979210-8279210 GCF_028641065.1 Leucoraja erinaceus
CGCGGATTGAAGCTCCAACCGCGGGGCCTGTGGACTTTAACATGGTAAAGCCCGCGGCCTCTAGTAAGAAGCAGCCGACCCGGGAGCTCCATGCTGCGATTAAAGTTTCACCTGCCCCAACGTAGGAGTTTCAATCACCCTGACGGGGGCTTCGATCATCGGCTGCGGGGGCTTTGATTGCTCGACTGCAGATGGTTTGACTGCCCCGACCGCGGGAGGATAACGAGGAAGAAGATTGAACTTTATTGCCTTCCATCACAGTGAAGAATGTGGAACCCATTGTGATGGATGTTTATGTTAAATTTTATGTGGTTGTGTGTATTGTTGCTTTTCACTTAGTATGGCTGTAGGGTAACTCAAATGATCATTTACCACAAAAACATTCCTTCCACCCTTATTTGGGCTGGGTGGAACGAATGTGTTTGTGGTAAATTACCATAATTCAGTTAGGTTTAGAACAAATATAGAAAACAATAACAATTAGATAGGAACAAAGATTTTAAATTGGGGTAAAACCAATTTTATCAGAATGAGATGTGATTTAGTTAAAGAGTATTGATAACAGCAGCGTGATGGTAAATTTCTCAGAGTAAAGGGAGGCATTCAGGAAGGAGATTTGGAGGATTGAAGGTGGACATCTTCTCACAAAAATAAACGGTAAAGTTGTCAAATCCAGAACACCTTATGCACAGTGTACAATGTACAAAGTGTTCAAAAGGTGGAAAAGGAAAACTAACATCGGAAAACAAGAGCTTCAAAGAGCAGATGGCTAGTAAGATCACGGAAATTGTAGGAGTGAAATTAGGAAAGCAAAGAATATATGAAAATATATTGTAATACAAAATTAAAGACAATCCAAAGATGTTGTGGAAATAAATTAAAAGGAGAACCAAGAAAAGAGCAGAGCTAATTTAAGAATGGAAAAGGAGTGTGGAGATGGACAATAAATAAAAGTTTTCAAATGATCTTTTGCAATTATCTTCGCAGCAGAGGGTGTGATGCTGGTGTCATGGTGAAGTATTGGATTGGATAAACATAATAAAAGGATTTTTAACAATATTGTTAACAATATCTTTGAAGGTGGATACAATTTATACCAGGCCTGGACAACATTTATATTCAGATGTTTATAACATTGCGATAGGGAAAGTTACAGAGAATCCATCTGTAATTTTTCAAACCTTCATGTGTCATCCTCATTTAGATGGGCAGAGTTAATCATGGACAGCCAGCATGGATTTGTTGAAGGAATGTCGAGGTACTAATTTGATTGGATTTCTATAGGTGGTTCAGTGCGGGATATGCTTGTTTAATGTAGTCTGTGGATTTTTGCAAGGTTTTTTGACAAGGTCCTACTATGCAAGATTGCCAAGACAAAGTTAAAACCCCAAGGAATTGGCAAATAAGACAGTAAAAGAAAGCATGTTTTAACCATCACCTGGACAGTGTGATGGTGAATAATAGATAATAATAGACAATAGGTGCAGGAGTAGGCCATTTGGTCCTTCAAGCCAACACCACCATTCAATGTGATGGCTGATCATCCACAATCAGTACCCCGTTCCTGCCTTCTCCCCATATCCCCTGACTCCACTATCTTCAAGAGCCCTATCTAGCTCTCTCTTGAAAGTATCCAGAGAACCGGCCTCGACTGCCCTTTGAGGCAGAGAATTCCACAGATTCACAACTATCTGTGTTAAAAAGTGTTTCCTCATCTCCGTTCTAAATGGCTTACCCGTTATTCTTAAACTGTGGCCCCTGGTTCTAGACTCCCCCAACATCGGGAACATGTTTCCTGCCACTAGCGTGTCCAAACCTTTAATAATCTTATATGTTTCAATAACATTCCCTCTCATCCTTCTAAATTCCAGACTGTACAAGTATACTCTTGTATACAGAGTATAAAATATAAACAGGAAGTACAAAAGGGCCGATAGACTAATAAGCCACAAAGTACTGGAGTAACTCAGCAGGTCAGTCAGCATCTCTGGACATAAACATAAACATCGTCATAAACAAACTATTCAGCGGATAATGGTCCTAACCCGAAATGTCACTGATCCATGTTCTCCAGAGATGCTGTCTGACCTGCAGAGTTACTCCAACATTGTCTGTCATTTATTTTGTAAACTAGCATCTGTAGTTTCTTGTTCCTACACACAAGAAGTGAATGGCATTTAAAAAACAAAAAAAGAATCCATGTATCTTCAGATTAAGTTGGTCTGTAAAACATTTGGCAGCCCAATTTTGGGTTACAATAAAGATCTCTTAGTTTGAGGTGGTAACTGAATCATTTGTTTATGATGATTCAGGACTTAACACAAATAATTATAAACAAAGATGTTATATTGATCATGTAAATTCTATAAGATGAATATCAAAGAAAGACGGACAGTCTCTAAAGTAGCCAAGTCAGTCAGTTTTCGAAGAATGCAAACAATCTAAGGGCATGATTTTTTCACTGAATCTCAATACATATGACAATTATAAATCAATATCATAAAAGCTCTTCACAAAAACTTCTAAATGTGTTTGAATTGAAAAATTGTGCCAGAGCACTGGAGATTTGCAGATGCAATGGCCTTAGGATAACATAATTATTATATGCAATGTTAGAAATTGATGGTATTAGACATGAAAATAATGCACAAATGTCCCTTTTGTTTATCATCTTTCACAACCTCAGCATGTCCTCAAGCACATTACAACCCTTGAAGTCCTTTGAAGTTACTGCTGTAACATTAAAAAATGTAATATTCAGTTTGCACGCAGCAAGGTCCATGGGCTCTAAGTGGCCTTAGCTAATGGGTAAATATTGACAAGATTACTAGAAAGAAATCCTACCTTGCATAATCTTATATCCATCTGAGAGGACACATGAACTTGGTTTAGCTTCTCATTAAGTTACCATTAGCCAAACGGTATTGCTCTCAGTATTGTACTGGACTTTGCATCGAAGAAAATGATTATCTAATGCTAAAATTACAGATTGAAACATGGGTGATTTTGTTCTCAAATCAGGAAATAACAGAGAAGGTAAACAAATATTTAGTAGCTGACTTCATAGAAGGCACAGGGAACCTCTTGGAAATAATAGAGAACTAGGGTTCACGAGCAAATGAGGAGCTCAGAAAAATTGTGACCAATTTAAAAAAAGTCCAGGAGAAATCAATACACTAATGATAATAAATCTCCCAAATCTGATCATTGATATCCTGGGTTTTTAAGGGAGGTATCTATGGAGTTATAGGATGCATTGGTTGTCATTTCACAGAATTCCATAAATTTTATGATGGATCCTATTGATTTAAAGATAACAAATGTAATTCTGCCGTTTAAGAAGGGAGCGAGAGAGAGAAATCATGAGAAAATAAATCAGATGACTTAAATCTGTGGGAGCGGAAACACTTGATGCTATTATTAAGAAAGTCATAACAATGAGAATGTGTCCTAATAATAAGAATTAGCATAATCAACAAGGATTTAAGAAAAGGAAATTATGTTTGACAAATTTATTTTTAAAAGTTGTAATTAGCAAAATAGGTCAGGGTGAAACTGTTGATGTGATGAATTTGGACCCTTGGAATTTGGACTTTAACCATTGCTGCAGTGGAAGCACAAGAGAGTAGTACTGGAATCTTCAGCAAAATATAAACTGTGGGGGAACTCAGTGTCAGGCAGCATTGGTGGAGGGAAATACTCTTGACAGAGGCACCTTGGGTCAGGACACCTTTTTCAGATTGAAGAAGGGTGTCGAGCCAAAACAACATTGTCCATTTCCCTCCCACAGGTTCTACCTGAACCATTTATAAGGTGCTGCTCAAGAAATGATTAGAGTGCACGGTGTTGTAGAATATATAAGGGCATGTGTTGAGAGTTTGTAAAAAGATTATCTTTAAGTTGGGAGGTTGTGACAAGTGCTACTGCGCCCAGCTTTGCATCATCTATATGAGTGATTTGGTAACAGGATATGGTACAAAGCTGGATGATAGATGAGCTGTAAGGAGAATGTAAAATGGGTAATTATGTATTAGATAGGTGAATAAACAAAGATATGCTAGATGTAACACATGTAAAAATGTGGTAGAAAAATATAGAATGGCAGTATTTATTAAATGGCGTGAGATTAAAAGTTAATGGTATTAAAAGGGACCTGGGTGCCCTTGTACATGAAACATTAAACTTTGATAATAATAATATAATGAGTGATTATAAAGGCATTTGCTATCTCCAGTAGACCCTAACAAACACCTGCCTAGTTAAGGAAGGATGTATAGGAAGGAACTGCAGATGCTGGTTTACACCGAACATAGACACAAAAATCTGGAGTAACTTGTGGGACAGGCAACATCTCTGGAGAGAAGGATTGGGTGACATTTCGGTTTGAGTCTGAAAATGGGTCCCGACCCAAACTGTCATCCATTCCTTCTCTCCAAAGATTCTGCATGTCCCGCTGAGTTACTCCAGCATTTTGTGTCTATCTTCTAGTTAAGGAAGGATGTATTTTCAGTAGGGGTAAAGCAGTAAAGATGCACCGATTGAGTCCTGGGGTGGTGGCTTTATTGTATGATGAGAAATTAAGCAGACTGTGCCTATACTCTCCCAAGTTAAGTAAAATGGGAGGTAAGTTCTTTGAAAAGTACATTTTTAAATGGTTTAACGGGGTAAGTGCAAGGTTGATATTTTCTTTGGCTTCAGTGTCTGGAGGCATGAGACACAGCCTCCTAGAAGATCAGTTATTCAACACAGGGATGAGAAAAAACAATCTTCACTTAGGTGATCGTGGATATTTGGAATTTTCTAAGCAAGAAGATGTCAGAAGCACAATCACTGAGAATATTCAAGGCGGAGGCCTGCAGATTTTTAGGTATTGAGGGGATCAAGGGTATGAGGTTTGTGCAATTGAAGTTGTGCTGAGGTAAATAATCAACCAAGGTCATATTGAATGGTGAAGAGACACGATGGGCCAAATGGCCTTCTTCTTAGATTTTTTTTATGTTGATAGGGTTCTGGATTGGCTCTTGAAGTAATAGACATTAAAACTCAGAAGATATGATTCCAAATGAAGATGGGGTTGCAATGGGAAAAATACTCATATCTGCTTCTGAAAAACAAAAACAAAACTTGGATTAACAAAGTGCACCAAAAGAAAATTGACAGAACATTAACTAATGAACTAAAAACACAGATACAGGGACAATAACCCTGAGCGCCACTGCTCTGTAAGTAATGTTGGTACTTCACTTAAGTAGCGAGATTAATGAGGTGGAAAGAGGAATCAGAAGGATTGGATGGCAAGAGAATAGTTCAAAGGCTTTCTTGATTATGGTTCATATTTTTATGCTGAATTAAGCACTAAGCTATATCGCAGTATGAATTTCAAAGCAAAAACATATTTAAGAGCAAATGCAAAGGCTAATTGTCTGCCCATAGTGTCTAGTGGCTCGAGGGCTCCTTGCTTGTCTTTTATTCAGACTTGCCCCATTACCCCTTTGCCTGGTGACCTATATTAGCTCCTGGTCCGACAATAATTGGTATTTAAAACTCTTGTATTCTCTCCCACTTTGTCCTCATCCTATGCAGTAGTGAAGTTGGCCTTCATTGTACTGGAGGACAACAACCAGAAGAGATTACTGAGGCATTGCAAGATTTTAATAAAATCACATAAGGTTTTGTAGTTTTGGTCTCTTTACTTTTAACTGAAGTCTTGTGGTGAAAGATGAATAGACACTGTATGTTTATTCCACAGATTAGGAGTTGCCCAATGAAAAAGGACATAAAGAGGAATTTCTTTAGCCAGAGGGTGATGAATCTGTGGAATAAATTGCCACAGACAGTACTGGAGGCCAAGTCATTGGGCACTTTTAAATTGGACATTGGTAGGTTCTTGATCAACCTTAAAGTTAAAGGTAATGGGGAGAAGGCAGGAGAATGGGGTTGAGAGAGAAATACAGATCAGTCATGATCGATTGTGTAGGAAGGAACAGCAGATGCTGGTTTACACCGAAGATAGACACAAAATGCTGGAGTAACTCGGTGGGTCAGGCAGCATCTCTGGAGAGAAGGAATATGTAACATTTCGGGTTGAGACCCTTATTCAGACATAATGTTAATGTTAATGTTCTCCAGACCTATTGATCGAATGTTAGAGTAGGCTCGATGGGCCTAATAGACTAATTGTGCTCCTATGCCTTATCATATGATCTTATGATTATTCAACACTCACTGGTGTATTGGAGGAACGTGAACTGATCTGATCGAGAGGAATTAACAAGAATAGAAACATAGAAACATAGAAACATAGAAATTAGGTGCAGGAGTAGGCCATTCGGCCCTTCGAGCCTGCACCGCCATTCAATATGATCATGGCTGATCATCCAACTCAATATCCCGTACCTGCCTTCTCTCCATACCCTCTGATCCCCTTGGCCACAAGGGCCACATCTAACTCCCTCTTAAATATAGCCAATGAACTGGCCTCAACTACCTTCTGTGGCAGAGAGTTCCAGAGATTCACCACTCTCTGTGTGAAAAAAAACAGAGAGTGGCGAATGGTGCTGACTGATTGTTTCCTCACTCAGTGCATTTAGGACAAAGATGATCAATTTGTTTGTCTTGTAGGCTAAAAATCTATGGAATTATTTATCTCAGAGAATGTGAATTCTCAATTGTTGAGTGTAATCAAGGCTGAGAGAAATTGGGCAGCTATTTAAAGAGAGAGCATGGGCATTGTGGTCCTGGAATTTAGAAAGATACAATACCTCCTTTAGCTATTTTCTCAAAGTTTTCTTTGGTCTCTGCAGGTGTTTGCATAAGCGGAATATTAGTGTCACATTGATTCCTTGGTTAAAATGATTTCTATGGAGTGCTACATTGTATAATGGGATCATGTTAATATGAGATTGTGAGCTACAGCAATCCATGCAGCAGTAAGTTGTATGAAGATAGATACAAAAAGCTGGAGAAATCCAGCGGGTCAGAGAGCGTCTCTGGGAGAAGATGAATTCATGTCGAGATGTTTCGGGTCAAGACCCTTCTACAGACTGAGAGTCGGGGGAGAGGAAAACGAGAAATACAGACAGTTATGGAGAGAGAGAGAATAAGTGAATGAAAGATATGCAAAACAGTAACGATGATAAAGGCCATTGTTAGTTATGTGGTAGGTGAGAATGTATGTTGTATGCTTGTGTTCACAAGAGGAGTCGTTATTGACCAGAGCAAGGTTTTATGACTAAATTTATTCCAAAATGAACAGATTTTTAAGTACATAGGAAAGAACTACAGATGCTGGTTTAAATCAAAGGTAGACACAAAATGCTGGAGTAACTCAGCGGGACAGGCAACATCTCTGGATAGGAGGAATGGGTGATGTTTTGGGTCGAGACGCTTGAAGAAGAGTCTGGACCCGAGTCGTCACCCATTCCTTCACTCCAGAGATGCTGCCTGGCCCACTGAGTTACTCCAGCATTTTTTGTCTACCCCAGAGTTTTAAATATTTCAGGCACTTTTTTTTCAGGTTGGCAAACCTTTGTTAGATTAGGGGTGGGGGGGTGGTGGGGGTTAAGGCTGGAACCGAGAGATGCAAAACATACCAATTGTTGCCAACCTGAAATTAAAAAAAGAATGGTGAAAATACCTAGCTGATCATGTATCATCTGTAGAGAGAGAGTAGAACTGAGCTAAAGTTGCAGGTGGGTCCGAGGATCGGATCGGGATCGGTCCGAGTCAGCATGGATTTACGAAGGGGAAATCATGCTTGACTAATCTTCAGGATTTTTTGAGGATGTAACTAGGAAAATGGACAAGGGAGAGCCAGTGGATGTAGTGTATCTGGACTTTCAGAAATCATTTGATAAGGTCCCACATAGAAAATTAGTGGGCAAAATTAGTGCACATGGTATTGGGGGTAGAATGCTGACATGGATAAAAATTGGTTGACAGACAGGAAACAACGAGTAGAGATTAACGGGTCCCTTTCAGAATGGCAGGCAGTGACTAGTGGGGTACGGCAAGGCTTAGTGCTGGGACCGCAGCTATTTACAATATACATCAATGATTTAGATGAAGGGATTCAAAGTAACATTAGCAAATTTGCAGATGACACAAAACTGGGTGGCAGTGTGAACTGTGAGCAGGATGCTATGAGAATGCAGGGTGACTTGGACAGGTTGGGGGAGTGGGCAGATGCATGACAGATGGCAGTTTAATGTGGATAAATGTGAGGTTATCCACTTTGGTAGCAAAAACAGGAAAGCAGATTATTATTTAAATGGTGTTAAGTTGGGAAAAGGGGAAGTACAACGGGATCTGGGGGTCCTTGTTCATCAGTCAATGAAAGTAAGCATGCAGGTACAGCAGGCAGTGAAGAAAGCGAATGGCATGTTGGCCTTTATAACAAGAGGAGTTGAATATTGGAGCAAAGAGGTCCTTCTGCAGTTGTACAGAGCCCTAGTGAGCCCACACCTGGAGTATTGTGTGCAGTTTTGGTCTCCAAATTAGACGAAGGACATTCTTGCTATTGAGGGAGTGCAGCGTAGGTTCACAAGGTTAAATCCTGGGATGGCGAGACTGTCATATGCTGAGAGAATGGAGTGGCTGGGATTGTATACTCTGAAATTTAGAAGGATGAGAGGGATTCTTATTGAAACATTAAAGGTTTAGACACGCTAGAGGTACGAAACATATTCCCGATGTCGGGGGAGACCAGAACCAGGGGCTACAGTTTAAGAATAAGGGTTTAGCCATTTAGAATGGAGATGAGAAAACACTTTTTCACACAGAAGCTTGTGAGTCTGTGGAATTCTCTGCCTCAGAGGGCGGCGGAGGCCGGTTCTCTGGATACTTTCAAGAGAGAGCTAGATAGGGCTCTTAAAGATAGCAGAGTCAGGGGATATGGGGAGAAGGCAGGAGTGGTGTACTGATTGTGGATGATCAGCCATGATTACATTGAATGGTGGTGCTGGCTCGAAGGGCTGAATGGCCTACACCTGCACCTATTGTCTATTGTTTATAACTTCCAAAGATCGTATTAAGAATGAGGGCCAATTTAAACAGGTGGGTAGCATTTTGCTGTGTGAAATAGAAGACAGCTGAATTAAGCACATAATTGCTTAATTAAGCACATAAGATTAAAATCTAGCAATTCGACGAACAACCATTTCATCTCAATAAAGCTAACGCACTGCTTACACATGAAAGACAGCAAATAAGAAACTCGCATTTATGCAATGTCTATCTTATCAAAGCAATTCAAATTCACTGGTAATAAGTCAGACTGGAATTCTGATGGCGATATCAATTTGGTTGTCATTTCCCATATAGCACACTCAGACAATAGTCATGAGATGAATGCTTTATTAACTTTTCATTGATGGTTCAGTGGAAACACATTGGCCAAATGCCTAAAATAATCTTCTTTGCTGAGGTGAGCCGATGGAACATCTCATTTGAAAATCAGTATCTCCGACTGTAAAACATTCACTCAGTAATGGCAGCTTGAATTGTCAAATAATAGCCATGAACTCCCAATTTAGAATATGAGCATTTAATATCAGCTGACCTAATGAAATTCCAACTTCATTGCAGTCACATGAAGCATTCACTCTGCAGCAGATCAACACCCTGATAATTTAACATCTAACTATTTGAAAATGTCAATGATTTGGCATCTGGCTTGCAGGCGATGATATCCATGCTGCCCTGAAACTCAATAGGCTCCTGGTACCAGCACAATGCTTAAACTGGATTCATGCAGAGTAGATCTTGAGATACTTTCACTAATAATAGATTCCTGAATATGGTGATATAGTCAATAGATAAGGGGACATCTTGGACAATACACTTCACCCACTCCATGACACACTGATCAACCTGAGGAGTACCTTCAACCACAGAAGGGTTCCATCAAGATGAAGCACAGAACGCCGCAGCAGATCTTTCTTCCCTGTGGCTATCAAACTGTACAACTCCTCCGCCTTATGTTGTGGGGTAGGCTGACTCCCCCCCCCCCACCTCCCCAATCCTTTCCATTCGTCTCTTTAATTTAATGTTTCATGTATCTTGTGTTTTATGACCATTGGCAGATTAATTTCCCTCCTGGGAAAAATAAAGTTCCATCGTATTGTATCATGCAATTGAGTTTCTTCTTAGAGGGGGTGGAAAATCACTAGTCTTACCCACAGTGGGAGGCTGCAGAGGAAAGATCACTGGAGGTACTTAAAGAGGAGTAGATACATTGATAGAACATGGAATTGAGTGCTGTGGGGAACCGGCATAGAATTATATCTATAGCATCAATAATATCATGTTAAATGTCAGGGCAGGCTTGAGGGGCTGAGCAGTCTTGCCCTGCTCCTGTTTTCTTGTGTTTTGATGTACGGGCTTGCTGAATAAATCTTAGGGAAGAACATTAACCAATAACCAATAATCGATCCATAGATGCTGCTGCACCCGCTGAGTTTCTCCAGCATTTTTGTGTACCACCAATAATGCTATATTTGTCACCCATGCAACTGCACACTGCCATTCCTTTTGCCTATATTACACATTTGGGCACCGCCATTTTTGCTGCAATTATTCAAAGTCCAAAGTCCGGTCTGCCCGCACGCTCGATGTACTGGAGCAGTTCCCGCAAACCAATGTCCTTCTCCTCTCCTGGCCCGGCCATCTCTGAATCCCAGGGTCACCTTATGCAGCTGATCCGAAGGATCTGGAGACATTACCCCAGTACACGCTCCTACTGGTCCTTGCTCCTTGCGTCCAACTTCTCCAGCTCCCTCCGAGTTATGCCATCTGCTGAGCTATCAGGTGGGTTCCAGCCACCACTGATCCGCGAGCCTTCAGGCAGATTTCCCGTCCCGCTGACCGACGAGCCTTCCAGCAGGTTCCCGCATCATGGCCACGGCCCCTCGGGTAGTCCTCCACAGCGCGGCACCTCAGAAAGGTCTGGCAGGCTGACAATGTCTCCATCACCCGGTTTAGCCTGCCAGATCGTCCGACCTGGTCACTGTCCCTTGTGCTTCTTCCAATTCATTTGCATTTGGATTGGCCTAGGATGATTGTTCCGTCCCCAGGATCACAGTCAAATAATCTTGAAGACAGTGACAATAGCTAAGAAAAATCAGAAATCAAAGAAGATGATTAGAAAGTAAACTGTAGAAGATCTCAAAGTCAAGAGTCATACAGCATGGAAACAGGTCCACCAGCCACCACTGAATCTCTGCCAACTCTCAGCTACCGATTTACACCTATCCTATACAAACACCACCCATAGTCCAAACAGATCCCCGCAGCCTCAAGCCTTCACCAACATACCAGGGACACATTACAGTGGACACCTAATCTGAGGAAGGGTCTCAACCCAAAATGTAACCCATTCCTTCTCTCCAGAGATGCTGCCTGACCTGCTGAGTTACTCCAGCGTTTTGGGTCTATCTTCGGTTCCTTCCTACACAAATAATTTACCAACCTGCAAGACTTTGAGGTGTAAGAGGAAAACAGAAAAAACTCCTGCAGTCATAGGGAGAAAGTCCAAATTCCGCACACATGGGTAACAATTGTTTTTAATAAGGGATAGATTAGAAAGTTCACTGTAAAGGAGTACAGAGAGATAGGCATGTTAATTGAGACACTTTCATAGCCAAGAGTCTAAACGGCTGCAAACAGATCAAGGAACTTACTTACATGTAACTTCATCTTTATGTGCAAAACTGAGCAAGGGACTGGATAACTGTACCTGAACTTAATTCAATGTTCCTCTGTCACATGCAGACGCTTTCCACCCACTGAAGTAATTACTGGGGCAGCCTCAAAATGTTAGTAAAAAAATGTTTATGTACTTTAAAAAAAAAGAGATTTGGCAGACTTCGAGACTTACTGTCCCACCCACCTAGCTAATAATACCTAGAGAATAATGAAAGTAAAACAATGACAGAGAGGGGGGGGGGGTATGAGAGGGAGAGAACATATCAGAGGTTGATGGAAAAAATTCTAAACATTTTTAAAAATCATACTTAATTAAGTGCCATCCATTATTGTAACTCCAACCCAGATTCCCCCAGGGAAGCTAGCTTTTAGAGATGATGAATATTATTAAAAATCACAATTGGACTGTCTCTGCAATGTTTCTCATTACACCAAATGTGCAGGAATGATATTCTGTTGGTTAAGTAAGATAAATCCTCGAAAAGCCTGTATTGAGTTTTTGACCCTTCTTCAAATTATTCTTTGCAAATGCAGCAAAAGTAGTTGAAGATGTTCGTGGGCTGTAAAACTGGGGAACATCAGAGACAATCTGGAGAAACATTATTTCATTGAGAAAGTGGTTCATCTTTCAAAAGAAAATAAAAGCAGCTAGTATTGATGTATTTAAATGGAGAGCAAATGACTTTCATGGAGTAAAACCTTGAGATGCCGCACGAGCACAGTTTGAAACATGAGCCATGCCAACATGCTTTGGGACAATTGATGATTCTCGAATTAAGATTCATAGAGCTTCCCACCAATGTAGTTCCTCACACCACATCTGGGTTTGTTATGGACCACTGGGCAGTGATTAAATTAATAGATAACCCATTCATTGTTTAACATGTGTCGATCTTCCAGTCTGATGGACAACATACTGTACCTTTGCTTGTTTAGCAATTATCGGGAATGGTTATTTATCCTCATTTATAACAAGATAGCCATTAATATTATACAAATCAACATAATACTGATTAGCTAGAGCTATGGAAATGTGAGAAAAATGTACGACTTGTGATTGTATCCTAGACATTTGCAGAAATTAAGGGATTTTGGAACTGAAATGAAACATAAGGAGCCATGATTTTGATCCTCTCTCTCCCTGTTACCTGTTACCAATGATGCTGGAGGTTGGCCTCTCCTGGCCTGTCAGCCAGTGATAGGGATCAGAGTGGTATCCAAGGGAGGGGTCGCTGTAACAATGGCAATTAACTTGTCCAAGGAATGTCCCAAGTACATCACAGCAAGGTGAATATTATAAATGTCATCACTATTATTGTACAGGACTTGCTGCACTCAGTTTATGCCCAGCAAGATCCCAGAGATCGCGTTGTAATACCATCATAGTTTTATGAACTGCGACTTCGCTTGTGTGATTCTGGGGTAACTGAGGCTGGAAAGGGTCTCCAACAAAGGTGCTGATCAAACTTAAAGACATTGCTGCTTTTATCCCAAAATGCCAATTGTAACGGTGGTGCTTCTATGAGATTGGCTTGAAGAGATTGCATTGTTGATGGAGTCTTGATGAAGGCGAGAAATAACATTTCCACTTACTAGGACCCACAGTGGAAATGTAAGATTGTGGCATGGGGTGTCAATATTTTATTTGCTGGCTAAATGCATGTTAATAAAAGACTTATGACAGACCTGGAGTAATATAAATAATTAAACATGAGAGAGTGCATTGTGTTTTGGGATGTGTAGGATGGAGCTGCAGATGCTGGTTTACACCGAAGATTGACACAAAATGTTGGAGTAACTCAGTGGGATAGGCAGCATCTCTGGATAGTAGGAATGGGTGACATTTCTGGTCGAGTCCCTTCTTCAAGTTGAGCGGGTCTGAGCTTCAGTCTGAAGAAGGGTCTTGACCTGAAATGTCACCCATTCCTTCCATCCAGAGATGCTGCCAGTCCCGCTGAATTACTCCAACATTTTGTGTGTTGGGATTGCTGATTGTTGGTATTTTTGGAATGCAACACAATTCCAAGTGAAGAAGTATTCATGCAATCTCATTACTTTGAGCTTCTCTTTCTCAAAATTATTGAGTTGGAATGTGAGGTGGAGATGCTTCAAAAAAACAGTGATGCCTTGCCCAATTACTAATTTTAAATTAGAGATGGATAGCTTTATGTCAACCAATGTATTATAGTAGAATGGTAGGTATATACCATCAGATAACACGTTAGCCACATTTGCATTGAAAGGCAGAACAAGCTTAGAACGCTAAATAGCTGACTCCAATATATCTGTATTCTGTGGTGTACACGTTATTTCAATATTGAAGTGCTCTCTTACGAGGGAAATCATCACATGTCAATCCACTGTCCATGGCTTTCACTTTTCAAGTTGTTGCCTGCCGACAAATTATGTTTTCTCCCGCTGTGGCTCATTAGTAACATCAAACTTTTGTTTTTTGCACTGCGTTTCCAAGTCATGTCCTGATTTTACCTCAACTTCCCGTTGAATTGCTCCTGTTAACTCTCCAGTGCAAAGGCAGCTACAGAAGATCAATTTAACTTGTTAGCCTGCTGTCGACTGTGCTGTCAAACTCCGCATCTTATGTCTCGATTTTGTAGCTGGTGAAGTTATCAAACGAATTGTAATAGGTGCTTATTAATGCACCTATTTTAAGCCTTTATGCTGCGTGCCTTTCATGAAACTAAATGCAGCCAGGTCCCCGTGAGAGGGGACAGAGCTACAGAAATATTAGAAGAGTATTTGTTTCCCAAACAACTTCAGTTGCATTTAATGAAGGCACAGTTGGGCTGCTTTCATGAATGATTATCTGTGCAGTGCCTACAACATAAGCAATTCAATGCACTCAGCCTTTTTTTATCCGTGGCTAAAAACCCACATCTCTGTTATCTAAAACAAAGGCTACAGGTGCATGGAGCCCAGCCACTTCCAAATGACACACTGGCTTGACTTCAACGATATATCAGAGTTCGTTCATCGTCACCAAGTCAAGTTTCCAGAACTCACAGTAATTTGGGAATCTTACCACCACACAACACTTTACAATTTAAGAAGAAGACAGTTCAGCAATACCTGCTCTAAGCCTATTGGGGATGTGTGATAAATGTTCTTTCCGTTAGTGATACCCGCATCTGAAAGGTGATTTTTCATTAAATACAATGCCGACACTTTAACACTTCACCTGTGGAAGATTGCTCTTGGCTCAGGCCATGGATGGGGTCGAGCAGTGTGTGGTATTTCACCGCAGTGTTGACTTTTCATTTGTACTCGTGCTGTACGTCAGCAAGCGTTCAGCTGTGGACCCATTCCGATCAAAAACAATTGTTGGATGCAACTGCACACTTTTCATGAGCAGCAAATCAGCGGCTGACCAAAGGCTATAAGATCATAATTTCCAAAGTTCTAGGAGCAGAATAAGGTCATTCAGCCTATCAAGTCTACTCCGCCATTCAATCATGGCTGATCTATCTCTCCCTCTCAACCCCATTCTCCTGCCTTAACCCTATAACCCCTGACAGCTGTACTAATCAAAAATCTGTCAATCTCTGACCTTAAAATAATCCATTGACAGCCTCCACAGCCTTATGTGGTAATGAATTCCACAGATTCACCACCCTCTAACTAAATAAATTCCTTCTCATCTCGTTTCTAAAGGTACAACCTTTTATTCTGAGGCTATGGCCTCTGGTCCAAGATATCCCCACTAGTGGAAACATCCTCTCCACGTCCACTCCATTCAGACCTTTCACTATTCGATAAGTTGCAATGAGGTCCCCCCTCATACCTTTAAACTCCAGCGAGTGAGTACAGGCCCAGTGACTTCAAATGCTCATCATATGTTAACCCAATCATTCCTGGGATCATTCACGTAAAAGTCTCGTTACTTTTATTTTCCAAATTAACTACCCATTATTTACGTCTGTACTGTCGTCAAGTTAATATATTTGTAGTGTCAGCAAGTTAGTATGCTGTATCTTTAAATGATCAATGCCTCATTGAACAATATACCCTTTGGCTACTTGCATGGCAGTTCCACAGGACCTCAGACCTTCAATGCCCAGTAGCAGCAGGAGCTTAGATTGCAAACCTTCTCCACAAGGCCTTTGAGTTGGCCAAATCAGTGTGTCCCTCAGCAATCTGAAATCTCAAAGCTCCTCAGGAACATCATATTGCACTCGAAAGCCACCAGATTTTGGGCTGACCAAAAAGCTTCTTTCATCAAGATGATGATCTTTGTCTTGGTGCGTATCCCTGGGAAGAGTTTGTAGATCAGAGATACCTATGTTAGGCAACTGCTCAGGATGAACCTCAACTAGAAGACATGCATCATTTCCAGATCTTCTTTGCAGATCTACATCTACTAAGAGCTGGACCCAATATAGAAAACCTATTGTTTTCAAGATGTTTTGAAGAACTGAAGTCATGGAAGCATGGAAAAAAGGACCTTTGTTCCACTGCCTTCCTTTTAGCTATCAAGCCTTTATTTAAACTGATCTAGTTTATCCTTGATCATTCCCATCAACTGCCCACCACAACCCACCTCCAGAATTTACCACTCACGACACATTGGGCAATTAAACCAGCATCACAAGCACCTCTGAGATACGGTAGACACGTGAAAATGCAAGACAAAGGAAGCACAGAGTGAGACAGAGAAGGAGAAAGAGTGAGAGAGAGAGAGAGAAAAAGAAAGAGAGAGAGTGAGAGATTGGGAAGATAGGGAGAAAGAGAGAGGAAGAAACAGAAAATGAATGTGGGAAGAGACAGAGACAGGAGGTGTTAGAAGAAACTTACTGCTGAAACAATTGACGATTGGAATTCATGGCATAAACGTAAAAGACTGGCTTTTTAGAAGTGCAATGAAGAAATATATGTTGAGGATGGCAAAAATTAGGGGCTATCCTCAAGAGGCAATTTTCGTTTGGTTTATTGTTAATATTAAATCTGTGATTGACGTGCTTCTGGAAAGCAAAGCAATTGAGATAACTGGGAAAAAGATAACGATGTAGGGTTAGTTCATCAACTATGAACTTGCTGAGTGGTGGGAAAGATTTGAAGATCCAATTTTCATGTTACTATTTTCCAAAGTAAGCAAAATAAATCTAGTGTGTAAAAAAAATAAGAGTTTGATGAAGTGTCAGTCAGTAAGTAATGTCATCCAGGACTGGGCCCATTGGTATTTTAAGATAGAGAATTGTAACAACACAAATAGGACCATTCAGTCCTTCGACTCTACATCCATTCATGGAAGAGCAATGCATCATCCGTATTCCCTCTGTCGTTTCCATTAAGCCTGCAGGCGTAAGATTGTGAAGAAAAATATATTTGCAATAAAGCCACTTACCAGTTTAAGCACCAGTTATGGAGGTTTGCTGAAGATAGACACAACATGCTGGAGTAACTCAGCGGGACAGGCAGCATCTCTGGACCCTAAAGAAGGGTCTCGACTGGAAAAGTCACCCATTCCTTCCCTCCAGAGATGCTGCCTGTCCCGCTGAGTTACTCGAGCATTTTGTGTCTACTTTCAGTTTAAACCAGCATCTGTAATTGGAGGTTAGCTAAGTTGGCTCGTTTAGCTTTAAAACTTAATTAACATATATATCCTATCATCTCCCATCCCATCAGTGTCAGCCTAGTCAAACTCTTTGGAACACCTATCTGCCATGAACAGTATTTGTCTCTGAAAATAGCATTTTCCATCTGAGTCCCCTTCAAGTCCTTCAATATCATTTAACTTTGAAGTCATTCATTTCTGTTCTGTTAACACAAATTGCTTTCTCAACACAATCTTCTCCTTCTCTAATTATTTGTTTTAAGCCGCTAAGTGCAACAAGGAGACAGAACTGCAAAGAAGGGGCTGCTCATTTAAAACCAAGGTATTTCTTCTCTCAGTGGGTAGTGAAGCTCTGGAATTGTCTGGTCCTGAACGAGGTAGGGGCCAGATAATGGAATGTATTTAGTGGAAATTGATAAAAATTTGAAAGATCAAGGCATTGAGGGTTATAGAGATCTAGCACTGAAGAAGAGTTAAGGCCAGTTTATATCAGCCGTGATTATGTTGAATGAAGGAGCAGATTAGAGAATCCTGGTAATCTACTTCAATTGACACAAAATGCTGGAATAACTCAGCGGGACAGGTAGCATCTCTGGATAGAATGAATGGGTGACGTTTCGGATCGAGACTCTTCTTTGGATTGAAGGGTATCGACCCAAAATGTCATCCATTCCTTCTATCTAGAGATGCTGCCTGGCCCGCTGAGTTACTCCAGGATTTTGTGTCTATCTTCGGTGTAAACCAGCATCTGCAGCTCCTGCCTACACAACCTACTCCTACTTTTAGTTTCTTGGATCTTTGTGTGTTTTCCGTTCTACCACTGCTAAATATTCATGCTGTGTGGCTCAAGACACTCCTCTTGGCATCCACTAGTGAGATAGCCCATGATCTTGTTACTTCCAGGAGATCAGTGAGTGAACGTGGAGTAAGGCAGAGAGATTTCACAACACATTGCTATACCAGCTGGAAATACCAACCTCACACAACTCCTGATTAAGCATTTTCTCCCACTCCAGAAGTTTGGAAATGTAATTCTGGCAATAATCAAAATATTTCAGCATAGTGATACAAAGCCTGATTATATTTATGCAATGTTTTTCAGAAGCCTGCTAAATTTAAAGTGTAACTTCCATGGGTGCTATTGTCTTTCACATAATTGCTACTTGTGTTAAAGATTAATTTTCAACTTCCCAGATGGGATTAGTGGGCCTGTAGCTTGTTCAGTGCAGGAAGAGGAATGGGCGTAACAAGTTGAAGGGTGCAAACTAGCAGTGGAGAGGGTAATGTGTCTATTTTATCACTCCTCATTCCACACATAGAGTAATGGGCCTGTCCCACTTAGGCAATTTTTTAGGTAACTACAGGCGACTAGCTTGTCAATCAATCAATCAATCAATCAATCAACCTTTATTGTCATCTTGCAAGCAACAGTTGTACAGTGCAAAATGAAAAGATGTTTCCCAGGGAATAACGGAGCATCGCACATGAAATTTCAAACATTTCACACATAATAACACTAAAAACAATCCAGTCCCAGATGGAACAGTATAAATAGTTAAAAGCAGGTAAAACACAACGTTAAAATACAATAAACCAATCATAAAAATGCCTGGGGAAGCTGATTTGAGTGGCCAGTGCCAGTTATTAAAGTGTCCGTGCCAGCCGCAGAATCAAGTGACTGTGAGTACAGAGTGACTGTTTAACAGCCTCACAGCCTGTGGCAGGAAGCTGTTTAGCAGTCTTGTAGTCCGGGCTTTGATGCTACGGTATCTCTTGCCTGATGGCAGGAGATCCAGGTGTATGTGGAGGGGGTGCAGTTTGTCCTTAGCAGTACTCTGAGCTTTTTTCAGACAGCGGCTCTGGAACAGTTCTTGTACCGAGGGTAGGGAGACGCCAATGATCCTCTCTGCTCCCCTCACTACCCTCTGCAGAGCCTTCCTGTCCGAGCAGTTGCAGGTGGAGTACCACGTATTTATGCAGTACGTGAGTCGCCACATGTTTGCCGGTGGTCGCCGGGAGTCGTCTCCTCAGTTGCGCAAAAAGTCGTAGCGTCTTTCTGGTCGCCGCTAAATTTTGAACATGTTGAAAAAATTTCGGCGACAGTGGGTTTAACGCCAATGAGCGTAGCTTGACTTCTCCTGACGTAGGTGCTGTCGTAGGTTGTCATCGGTTTTTCGGCCACCTGCTACAACTATGACAGTCGCCGGCAGTAGCCAAAAACAAATCACACCGTGGGACAGGCCCATTACTTCACCCTCTACCAAGGACAATAAAAAGCATAAGTAGGTTAATATCTTTGTGATCCATGTTGCCAGAACAAAACATTGCGTTTTTAAAGGTCCCTCTGGACACGAGTTGTCAATGCATTTATAAAATTACTATAAAAACACAAAGTGCTATAACACCAGGATAAGCACTCAACCAAGAAAACAAAGCACAAAGCCAAAGTAGTATCTAAACTACCTATACACATTTATGGTATGAATAATATCTAGCTCCATATGTAATAATAAGCACATAAAAACGAATTGTGTACCTGTAGATGCAAATCCATCATTGGGGCAATCAAGTGGGTACCTCCTTCAGAAATAAATAAAAATAATGATATGGAAAGAGGGCTTGAAATAATATAATGTTGGTGATGGATGATTCTTTCTCTCCACTACAGAGTAACTTTGTGGCATGCATGACTGCAATACTGAAACAGATGACCAATGAACATTATTCCTGTTACCTGGAATCTTTCCGCACAAACCGAGACTTGGTTGTGAGTAAACTTTAATTTACTGATCAGTGAGCAATGAAGTGTTTATGCATTGATCCATATGATATTGCTAACTTGATTCTTTCTCTAAGTAAGAAAAGCCATTTTCATTTTAATGTGTTATTTACAAAGCCGGTGGTAGAGAAGAGAAATGTAATGCCATTTCTTAATTTCCTATTTTCTTATGTCAGTCTGAGGTGAAAGCAGAAATAGTGGCATGGATTTGGCATTGACCCAATTGCACACAAATAATTACATTTTAAGACCCTCTGTCAGAAGATGCTGATATGGACCAGTTTAGTTTTGTTTAGTTTAGAGATACAGCATGGAAACAGGCCCTTTGGCCAACCGAGTCCGCACCAACCAGTGATCCCTGCACATTAATATCACCCTACACATTAGGGACAATTTAACATTTATACATTTTTACCAAGCCAATTAACCTACAGACTTGTATGTCTTTGGGAATGTGGGAGGAAACCGAAGATCTCAGAGGAAACCCATACAGGTCACAGGAAGAATGTACAAACTACATACAGACTGCACCCGTAGTCAGGATCGAACCCGGGTCTCTGACTCTGTAAGACAGCAGTTCTACTGCTGCACCACCATGCCATCTAAAACTAAAATGTGTTCCATAATTTCTTAAGACATAGAGGAAAACAAATTTAGTGCAGTGAGTCAATGTTAGCTCACAAAGCAATCTCATTCCCCCAATAGTTTTGCCAGTAACCTATTCTCTCCACATTTCCATCAATATCTCCTGAGATTCTACTACATACCTGCACACTTGATGGCAAAATTAAGCTACCAGACAAAAATCTTTGGGATATGGGAGAAAACTGGATCATCTCGGGCAAACCTACATTGTCACAGGAGGGAAGTATAAATTTCACCGATGCAGAGCCAGAGTTCAGGATTGGCCACAGTGACTGGAGCTGTGAAGCAGCATCTCCACCAGCTGCACCACTGTGCACAGTGCCTGCTTGGGAGAGTTGCTACGAAGTCACCATTGTGAGTTCAGTTTGTTGCTTGTTGTATTGTACCCCACATGCTCTTTGATGTTGTTTTAAGTAACAGTCATACTGTACATTCTTAATGCAACCAAGGCTTCAAAAAGATGACTCCTTAGTAAAACCCTGTCATGGACTGCACACGCTGAGACAATGTGCTGTGTTTGTATGAGTTGCATGCAACATGAAAGTCTGTGACTGCACAAACTTTTCATTATACGTCAACTTGGAAGGTCCTTCCAATGCACATGCCTCAGTTAATGGCCACTGATAAGTGATAGCAAGTTGCAAACTTGATGCAAAGTAAAGCACTTGGTGATTGGTGCTGCAACAACAACTTCTCACTCAACGACATCAAGCCTAAGGAACTAATCCTTGGCGTCACAAAAGGGGAAGTTGGGATGTCATTGGTGAATCGGTGGTGGACAGCATTAGCAGCTTCAAATTTCTCCAGCACATAGATGTGATCACGCTGAGGGCATGACAGTGCCTCTAATTTCATGGACGTTTAAAGAGATTCATCATGTTACTGGATACTTCTACAATCTTTCTCAGATCTCATGTAAAAAGTGTCTTGACTAGTTACAATATGGCCTAGGACGCATTTTCAATCTGCAGGGACACAAGTGGATGTAGAGAGTGATGGAAGGAAGATAGGAGAGAATGGAGCAGCTGGGCTTGTACACTCTGGAGTTTAGAAAGATGAGAGGGGATCTCTTTGAAACATATAAGATTGTTAACGGTTTGGCCACCCTAGAGGCAGGAAACATGTTCCCGATGTTGGGGGAGTCCAGAACCAGGGGCCACAGTTTAAGAATAAGGAGTAAACCATCTAGAACGGAGACAAGGAAACACTTTTTCTCACAGAGAGTGGTGAGTCTGTTTACACCAAAGATGATAGAGCGGATCAATCTTTGGAAAGGATTACACGCAAGATACTAGAGGAGCATTGCCCGCTGCCTCAGGAGCATCGACCGCGGGCAGACGCTTGAGGCTCTCCCGCCGGACAGAGAGCCCGGTGCCGGCCGCCTTCATCTGGTATCGGGGGGGACCGAGAATCAGTCCTGGATCAACTCAGGAGTGGAGGAAACGTCCTCTTCCCCCAAAGATACTAGAAGAGCCTCTAGTATCTTTGTTCTTGCCTGCGACCTGATGTAAGAGCAGATTGTATAACTGTGGAGTCCGTCCCCGATACCAAAGATGTCGCGTTTAGCATAAACAAATGGTGGCCGTGATGTTCCGTTACGTACTACACGTCAGTCCATTGGATTTTGGAGGAGTGGTTTATCTTGCTCCTCTAGGATCTTTGACCTCAACAACAGAACACTAGAGCCAAGGTCTTGCAATACCATGGACTTTCTTTTCTGATTGTGTTTTACACTGATGTCATGTTCTTCTCACAGTCTTCATTCTTTTAGAGATTTTATGTGTATTTATGCATGATTTATGATTTTGTGTGTTTGTCTGAATCGACCGTGCGTTGCTACTGTTAAGGGCCTGTCCCACTTTCACGACCTAATTCGCGACTTTTTTTACTCGTGGACATTTTTCATCATGCTAGAAAAAACGCCCCGACCAACTTGATGCCACGAGTACCTAAGACTAGCATCGCAACCTACCTATGACCTACCTACGACCTCCAACGACCTTGCGACGACCATGCTTGCGAGTATTGCGAGCTTAAAGGCAAACTCAGCTGAGGTCGTGAATTCGGTCGTGAAAGTGGGACGGGCCTTAAGCAAGATTGTTATCGCACCTGTACTCACCGTATTTGTACACAAAGGGTGGTGGGAGTATGGAACAAGCTGCCAGAGGGGGTAGTTGAAGTTGGGACTATCCCAACGTTTAAGAAACAGTTAGATAGGTACATGGATAGGACACGTTTGGAGGGATATGGACCAAATGCAGGCAGGTGGGACCAGTGTAGCTGGGACATGTTGGCCAGTGTTGCCAAGTTGAGCCGAAGGGCCTGTTTCCACACTGTAGCACTCTATGGGAGAACAAACTCGACTTGACTTAGCTTGACTTTGCATTAAGTCTGGGACAACATTTTAATAGTTGGTGTTCAATGCTGGTCCACAGTGAGCACAGTGTAGATATTGCTTGGTTGGAAGTAAGGCAATAGAGGACACAGTGATCTTGTGATTGGCTGTGCTGCACCTGGTCGGGGAATACTTTCTGCTGGGCCTGAAGCTGCTAATTGTGATTGAAACTATCCTTCAAGATGATCATACTTTCCCACACCAATTTGAATGCATGGGGTGCTCCAGTTTCCTCCCACGTCCCAAAGCCGAGCAGGTTGGTAGTTTAGGAAGGAACTGCAGATGCTGGTTTACACCGAAGATAGGCACAGAATGCTGGAGTAACTCAGCGGGGCAGGCAGAAGGAATGGGTAACGTTTCAGGTCGAGACCCATCTTCAGGTTGGTGGTTTAAATGGCCACATAGGTTATCCCTAATGTGCAGCTGAGTGAGAGAATCCAGGGGGATGTTAACAAGAATGTGCAGAGAAGAAAAATGGAATTGATGAAATATTAGCGGAAGTGGGTGGCTTATAGTTGCCACAAACTCAGTGAGCTGAAGGGCCTGTTTCTATGCTATACATCCCTCTGGCTCAGTGACACTTTCTATGCCCAATTGGATGAACAGTTTCTCCCCTCAGTCCAATATTCCTTCCTTTCCACAGAGATTTTTACAATGGATTGCTTATATTGGTCTCGAAGAGATTAATTTTTAATTCCTGGTGAATCCAGTGCCGACGAGCGAGATGGGTTTGATCCATCTGCTCCACCTGGAGATGCTTAGTTGCTGCAGTTGCAAGTCTTTGGCCAAATCACCCTGCAATCTTGTTTTATTTTGAAAGAAGAGCACAGCTGTGCTTGGCTGGTATTTGGACGGGAGATAACCTGGAGCGGCAGGCTGTCGGAGGAACAGTACCTTTTCATTCTGTGCACATTTCAAAATTCCCGTTCCAATCTGTAGTCTCTTATTTTTATCCACTTTAATAACCATCTGGTATTCCTTTTTGTATTGTAATCCAGAATTTCATGATTCAAATGCTACGAAGTTGCAGGGAAAACTCTACTTGGCATCAGGGGCTTGAACTTGGAATGGTTCCATTCTATTTCTAAGTACTGACTAACCCTCAGTTATGAGCTTGTGTATGTACTTGCTTCAGTGCCCACATAATGTTCCAATCACAAATTTCTGGATGACAAGCAGATGGCTGTTACAGTGGATAAAAATAAGAGTGTATGTTGGAACAAGAATTCTGAGATGTGCAGAGAATTAAAAAGCACTGTTTCTCTCACAGTTTACAGCTCCAGGCAGTTGTCTAAATAGCAGCCAATTGCTACTGTGCTTAGCTTTCAAAATCAGATAAGATCTCAGGGCGATTTAGCTGCAAACCTGAAACCACAACAACTAAGTATCTCCAGGTGGCTTGTCATTCAAAACGGAGAATTGGATTTGAACCAGAAACTTCATTCACGGAGATTTGATGAGGTTTGATGTGTACATTGCAGGAATGATCCCCACAGAGACCGAAGAGCAGAATTGCAGAGGGGAGATAACAGTGGTTGCCCCTGTCATAAGTACCGCATGTGATCGTGTGGGGCCAAGGAGCCCTTCTAAAGCTAAAGGCAATGAGCTTCAGGAAAAAAGTGGTTGAGATCAGATCATAAGCAGGAAGATGGTTATGGGTGTTGGAGAGAATCTGAAGAAGGGCTGGACCCAAAATGTCACCCATTCCTTCCATCCAGATATGCTGCTGTCCTGCTGAGTAACTCCACCATTTTGTGTCTATCAATGGGTGGTGGAGGTCACTTCAGCCCCTCACTACTGAAGTTACATCAGCCACCCTCCTAGGCCCAACCATTTTCACCTGTTTTATCAATGGCCTTCCTGTCAGCAAATAGTCAGAATGAAGAATGAGTGTACAATGTGCTATTACATTTTTAACTCCTTAAGGGCCTGTCCCACTTTCACAAACTAATTCACGACCTATGCCGAGTTTGCCCTTGACTCGTACTCACAGCATGGTCATCACAAGGTCATAGGAGGTCGTAGGTAGGTTGTGATGCTCGTCGTAGGTACTCGTGGCATCAAGTAGGTCGGGGCGTTTTTTCAACAGGTTAGAGGTGGAGCACATGCACGTCTGTCACATCTGGATGGACTGCTAGGGTACCTGGAGGGATGTGAGAGAGGAGTAATAGATACAGGTGTCACCTCTCCTGCAGTTGCATGGGAACATACCTGGGGAGGGGGTGGTTTTGGTGGGAAGGGATCAGTGGACCAAGGAGTTGTCATCATCATCATCATCATCATCGTTGAAAACATCAACGGGCATGGTGCCTTACAATGCTATGTACGACTGTGATCGCAAGTTCCACTGAAGTGTGGATGGCCGTTGGCTCGCTAGGAGCTCATCCACCCTTGGACAGGTCTTGTTTTTGGTCCTGCTGGGGGTCCACAGCCCACTCCTCACCTGGCAAACCAGGTGGGGGAGACGGTTTAGTCGTCGACTATCCGACGGTATTACATGGTACCCGTGGTGGTGGGAACTCCCCCCAACCTGACCTGAGTTATGGAGTGAGTGATCTCTGTGAAACTTGGAAAAGGGTGGAGATGAGAAGATGTGACTGGTGGTGGGATCACGTTGAAGGTTGCAGAAATGTCGGGGAACGATGTGTTGAATGCAGAGGTTTAGTGGAGTGGAAAGAATGTTTCCTGCTATTTTCTTCCCTCCCTTGTCTAGTGCACTATTTTATGTCTAGCAATACCCTTCCATAGAAACATAGAACCAATCCCCACCAATCCTTGCTCTGAACTGATTTCTTTAACTTGCTTTCTTTTAACCTAAAGCCATATTTTTTTTTGTAAGATCCATCTTATCCCTTGCCTCGAAGGTAGACTCAAAATGCTGGAGAAACTCAGCGGGTGAGGCAGCATCTCTGAGGAGAAGTTAATTGGCCTCGCCTCTGTGCTCACTATATTGCTGACTGTTCAACCTCCCCTTCTGAAATCACGTTACCTGATACTGTTCCCTCAAAAATAAGTAATTTACTTCTCTATTCCAGTAAATACCAGTCAGTGCAAACAGAGCCAGCTGAGCCAGAATGCCAGTAAATAATTTACCTATCGTGAAAAGGATGTCCAGGATATAGAATGGGAAGAACTGACCCTGTTTCATTGACTGTCGTGCTCTGTAAGTGTGAGAGAGCAGAGAAGAAAGGAAATAAAAGGGGAAAGGGTGCAAGAGAGAAACAAGTGAAAAGCAAAAAGAGTGCAAGAGGGAAGGAACTCAACAGAGCAGGGAGATGGAGTCATGCAAGAAAGGAGAGGGGGGGGGGGGGGGGGGGGGGGGGGGAGGGGGGGGGGGGGGGGGGGAGGAATGCAAGATGGAGATAGTTTGAATGAGGCAGAGTAAACAAAGAGAGAACGAATGACCAAAAACATGCGAATAGAAAGATAAATGGAGAGACGAAAAGGGAAAGAACTTCGGGGAAGATTTGGACTGAGATCTAGCTGGAAACAGGCCCTTCGGCCCACCGGTTCCGCGCCAACCAGTGTTCCCCACACATTAACGCCATCCAACACACTAGGGATAATTTACAATTTTACCAAAGCTAATTAACCTACAAACCTGTATGTCTATGGAGTGTGGGAGGGAACCAGAGCACTTGGAGAAAACCCACGCGGTCACGGAGAGAACGTACAAACTCCGTACAGACAGCACCAGTAGTCAGGATGGAACCCGGGTCTCTGGTGCTGCGATCTTCACAGAATCGGTGAAAATGGGCAAATATACGATTTTAAAATGTCCCCAATGGAGGAGATTTTTCACCAGCGGGAGTTTTCAAACAAAAGGATGCAGTTTCAGGGTCAGAAGCTGGTCTTTTTAAACCAAGCTGTGTAGAAATTGTACCTTGCATAGGCAGTGCATATCTGGATTTCTCTACCGGAAGAGTTGTGGAGGCCAGCTCATTACAAATATTTAAGGGGAAGGTAACAACATTTCTGAAAGTTCGGGGGATTGAGGGCTGTTGGGATTTGACAAAGAGCAGGAGTTAATGTAGGAGTTAAAGAGGTAGAACAGCCATGATCATATTGAAAGATGGGACAGGCTTGAGGGGCTGAGTGGCCTTCTCTTGCTCTTATTTTTTCAGAGACATAAGGGATTGCAGATGTTGGAAACTTGAGCAAAAGCAAACTGCTGGAAGAACAGTGCATCAGGCAGTATCCGTGGAGGGAAATGGACAGACAAGGTTTTCTGTTGGGGCAAAGGTCCTGAGTTCCTCCAGTGGTCTGCTTTTTGCTCCCATTTTATTGAGATAGATATATAGGCCGAGAGAAGTTCTTAAGTGAGAGGGACAGAAGAAGATGAAAAAAATAAGAAGAGGCAGAGAGGAAATATCAGATGGAAATGTGATTTATTATAAATGTTTTCAAACAATAGGAAAGAGAGCTAAAGGAATAACTTGGACATGCTTGAGGATATTGCTCTCATATTGTTAAGATTCATTCAGGATAATTGGCTGCTTGCACAGTCTTCAGAAAAACATTGGGTAATCCAAAAAAGGCACAAAGCGACTGTCAATGAGTAAAGGGGAGCAGAGGGGAAAACCAAAATCCAAATACTTCCTTAAGAAAGTGTTCAAGAAAGAACTGCAGAAAAATCGAAGGTAGACAAAAATGCTGGAGAAACTCAGCGGTTGAGGCAGCATCTATGGAGCAAAGGACTAGGCAACATTTCGGGTAGAGACCCTGAGGTTCCTTTGCTCCATAGATGTTGCCTCACCCGCTGAGTTTCTCCAGCATTTTTGTCTACCTCCTCATGAAAATCCTCAGTTTGTTGAGCTTATGATTAAGCACTGTTAATCTACAGTTCC
Organism: Leucoraja erinaceus; assembly: GCF_028641065.1. Lineage (NCBI taxonomy): Eukaryota > Metazoa > Chordata > Chondrichthyes > Rajiformes > Rajidae > Leucoraja > Leucoraja erinaceus. The sequence goes on from NC_073387.1 coordinate 8,007,149, forward strand.
CCAGTTTACCTCATCCAACATCCACATTATACAGCCATCCCCTGTGCAAAGGTTCTTCATTCAGAAGGTCATGCCACCATCTGACAGATTAAAACACATTAGCACAGATCCCTGGAAATCCTAATTTGATAATAGAAGGCAATTGTTAGCAATTGCACTTCTATTTTCATGCATTGATCAATATTTCTGAGCCCAAATTTATTGAGTTCATATCCGAGCTGCCAAGGAAATTGATTTCCACACTTTGGATAACAGGAACATAAAAATCCGTAAAACAAACTTCTGAAGTCTGAGATATTGGAAGGTACAGTGGTGCAGTGGTAAAGTTTCTGCCTTACAGCACCAGAGACCTGGATTCAATCCTGACTACCGGTGATCTCTGTATAAATTTTGTACGATCTCCTGGTGACTTGCATGGGTTTTCTCAGGGAACTCCAGTTTCCTGCCACAATCCAAAGACGTCCAAGTTTGCAGGTTAATTAGCTTGGTCCCTAGTGTGTGTAGGATAGTGTTAGTGTGTGTGGATCATTCGTCTGTTTCCATGCTAAACCTCTAAACTAAACTAAAACCAAAGCCTCCATGCTAGGTATAGTCACCAGCTTTCAATAGGCAATAGCGTGGAAAATGGACTAATCTCAGTTTATGTGTTTAATGGGATCTGCCTTGGTTTCTTGCCAATATACAGTGATGCATGGATTTATATCGCACAATGAAAATATGTCAAAGCAAACTGATCAATAACTTTTCAGAAAGCAGTGACTCTCACCAATGTAGATACATGATAAGCTGAACTGCACACCACAGTAAAAGTTATGTATAGTTTATCTGTTTTCAGATAACAAAGAATTTTTATCAGGGCCATGAAAAAAATGTAAGTCCTAAAGAAGACCATCGGATATCATAATTGATTCCACACAGTAGCTATTCCACACAGTAGCTATTCCACACAGTAGCATTATTTCCCGATAGGGTATTTAGTTCTAGTTTTAGAGATGTAGCATGGAAACAGGCCCTTCGGCCCACTGGGCCCGCGCCAACCAGCGACCCCCACATATTACACCATCCTACACACACTAGGGACAATTTCTACATTTACCAAGCAAATTAACCTACATATCTGTACGTCTTTGGTGTGGAAGGAAACCGAAGACCTCGGAAAAAACCCACGCAGGTCACGGGGAGAATGTACAAACTCCGTACAGACAGCACCCGACAGTAGTCGGTATCGAACCCAGGTCTCCGGCAATGCAAGCGCTGTAATGCCCCTGTCCCACTTAGGAAACCTGAACGGAAACCTCTGGAGACTTTGCGCCCCACCCAAGGTTTCCATGTGGTTCTCGGAGGTTCCCGGAGGTTTTTTATCAGTCTCCCTAATGGTCGAAAGTGGTTTTCCGCTTCTTCTATGTTCCGGCGATTATTTCAAAACATTCAATACCGGCTGTGACTAAGGATAGGTTGCCATTTTAAAAATTGGTAATTTTTTAGTCAAAGCTGGTTGCGATGCAAGTTGAAGGTAGTTGCCGGAAGTTGCAGCTAATGGTAGGTAAAACCTGCAACCTCCGGGAATCGCACGGAAACCTTGGGTGAGGCGCAAAGTCTCCTGAGGTTTCCGTTCAGGGGCATTAGGCAGCAACTCCAGTATATATATATACCCCCATATATGGTGGGTATATAGTCTCAGAGGAATATTACAATACCAAGATGCAGAATGATTAAGGTTCGACAAACCTACCATCCTCCATCAGAGTATTTGCATAAAACAGCGATGATATTAATAACTAAACAAAGGGATCTATCTCTATCAATTGGTCAACAACTATCCCACATAAAGAAAATATGCCAGCTTTGAGAATCATAGATTTAGTTTAGTTTAGTTCAGAGAAACAGCGCAGAAACAGGTCCTTATGCCACGCCAACCAGTGTTCCCCACACATTAACACTATCCTACACACACTATGGACAATTTACATTTTTTTATACCAAGCCAATTTATGTACAAACCTGTATGTCTTTTGAGTGTGGGAGGAAACGGAAGGTTTCAAATAAAATCCTCGCGGTCACGGGGAGAACGTACAAACTCTGTACATACAGCACCCATGGTTGGGATCAAACCTGGGTCTCTGGCGCTGTAAGGCAGTAACTCTACCACTGCGCCACCGTGCCGACCCAGATTCTTGGCCATCAGTTCTCCCGAATAAATCTCTGTCTCTTCTTCGGCAGTCTCATGGGAGCGAGGATGTTGTATTTTTTTCCAAGGAAGTTTCAAACACATCCTTGAATCTTTTTCTCCATCTTCCCGGCAATCACTTCCAATAGCAGAGTTTCCACACAAATTATTTTGGAAGTTTGATATTCGGCCTGACTAACTTTATCTCGGGCGAAAAAGACAAAGTGCTGGAATGACTCAGCGGGTCAGGCAGCATCTGTGGTGATCATGAATAGGCCATATTCAGGGTCAGGATCCTTCTTCAGACTATTTGTACTGGGGGGAGAAAGCTGAAAGAGGTGGGGGCAGGACATAGTCCAACAAGTAGAGGGTGCTGGAGCCTTTAGCTGATGTAAATCCATCTAATTTCCATTTGAATTAATCAATACTTAGGGATTGTGCATTAAGAACCTGTTAATGGCTGACAGCTCACGTGGAGAAATATTATGACTCGATAATATCAGCTGCATTCTCCAGTACAAGACAAAATAAATTGTCACTGACATTAATTATCTTGTTCTGTTAGATTCATGGCCTAATGCACATCACCCCTCAATCTTCCCTTTCACTGTGAACATATCCAACCACCTGCGGAGTCCTACTGTTCCCTCAGCCATTTTGCTTGCCCTCTCCTGTTCTCTTTCAATTCCTGTTTTATTTGAGGCAACAGTGTTAACGATATTCTAAGTGCATCACATCAATGATTAAAAAGTGGTAAGTGTTCCATTAACATTTTCATCAATATTGGCCACTTAGGGGAATCATGGAATTGTTGTCAGGAATAAATGGGCCATTCAACCCATTGGGTCTATGCTATCTTCTTGTAGAGCCTCCTGTCAGCGGTCGGTCGGTGGGGGCACTGCGAGTCGGCTGCCATGTCAGCAGCCTGTCCGTTATTTTGACTTTTTTGCTGTTTTTTGTTTGTCTAAGTGTTTGTTTTGGGTGTTTCTCAGTGTGTCGTGTGGAGGGGGGGGAAGGCAGAAACTGTTCTTCAGTCACCCTCGACGGAGAGGCGACTTTTTCCATGTCGCTTTTCTGCCTCTTCTCTCGCGGCCTAACAGCTTGGATTGGAGTGGCCTTTCCCGGAGTCGGGCCCGGAGCATTAGCAGCGGGCGCAGCGTGGACTTTTTCCATCCCGGAGCGGGCGAACCCTTGCCAGGGGTCTCCAGACCCCGCCGGCCCGCGGATTACGACATCCTGAAGCCGCGATCTGTGGAGCTTCTAACCGCGGGCGCGGCGTGGACTTCCCATCGCGGAGCCTGGGATCCCTCACCAGAGAAGAGCTCCGACCGCCAGCCTTCGGCCTATAACATCCTGAAGCCGCGGACTCCAGTAGGAAACCGCTGATTCGGGCACTCCAAGCCGCGGAGTGTGTTCGACCGTTCATGGCCCCGACCACGGGTGAACAAGGGAGGAGGACTGGCTGAACTTTGTACCTTCCACCACAGTGAAGAATGCTGTGGTGGATGTTTTAGTTAAATCTTATTGCGTATTTTATATTCTTTTCAAGTATATCGCTGCTGGTGATACACTTAAATGATCTCTGCCATTTTACCAGTCGTGAATGTGACTCTCCCTCTATCAGGGAATGGATCTCCAGATCCTAACTACTCCAGATAAAACACTTAATTTCTAATATTGTTTTTTGAATCTTTTTCCATGTATTTTATCTCTCTGCACCTCTGCGGTCCACAAACAACCCAATGATGACAACATCTTCTCTCTACTTAAACTTATCATGCTCTTCTACACATCTATCAAATCTTCTTTTAAACTCTTGTATCCTAAGATAACAATTCTAGCTTCCCCATTCTACGAGTTGAAGTCTCTTATCCAGAATTATTGTAGTTCAGCACTTTCTCCAGGACCAGATCTTTTACAAAGCCTATTAATCAATGGGGAAGAGGGGAGTTGTGGGGAAGGGGGTTGTGGGGAGCGGAGGGGGCAGGGGGGTGTGGGGAGGGGTGGTGGTCGCAGCAGACGCAGCTCCCATTCTGTTCACCACGCACCTTCAGCTTTCGGCCACACACACCAGATCCCCCTCCCACTCCGGCTTCACTCAGAGGCTTCCGGTTCAACTCAGTAGCTTCCGGCTCGTCGTGCTGATCACTACAGAAGCAGCCCGCAAGCTGCTCTCTGCCCAGCTGCTCTCTGCCCGCACGCTCTCTGCTGCTCAACACACTCCGCTCCTTCAGCTTTTTATTCTCCTCCCCGCCGTGATTGACAGCTGGTGCCGGAAGGGGCGTATTTTACGATTTTTAAACCTTCATAACTTTTGTACTATATCACCGATTGGAACAAAACCTATTTAACTTGCAGCAGAGGAGAATGGTGAGTAAGGTGGCAAAAAATCGGAGCACTATGGGGGATTGTTTTTGCGCAAATTTAAAAACAACGCAAACCGGAAGAGGACAAGATGAGAGTTTGGATGGATGGATTGATGGATGGATAGATGGATGGGTGGATGGGTGGATAGATGGGTGGATTGGTGGGGGATAGATGGATGGATAGATAGATAGATAGATAGATAGATAGATGGATAGGTAGGTAGGTAGGTAGGTAAGTAGTATGTAGGCAGGTAGGCAGGTAGGTAGGTAGGTAGGTAGAGAGACAGACAGACAGACAGAGAGACAGACAGACAGACAGACAGAGCGACAGACAGACAGACAGACAGACAGACAGACAGACAGACAGCGAGTGAGCACTGGCAGAACTCAGTGGGCCAAGCAACATCTTTGGAGGGAATGGAAAGATGATGTTTCAGGTCCAGGCTCGTCTTCGGACCTATCCCAATCCAAGATATCATCTCCCCATTCTCTCCATGGATGCTGCCTATCCTGCTGTGTACCTTCAACACTTTGCTCAAGATTCCAGCATCTGCCGTCTCTGTGTCTCCATTCCCTGCTATACTGGTTTTATCCATCTGTGTATCAATCACAGGATTCCTTATGCTTGCCTAACCTCTCTGAATGTGGCTGTGAACTACAAGGTTGCATGCACCACTAATGTCAGATCTGACTCTCGCACAACCTTGATCATTGTCTCATTGTGTTGGGATATTCTTGCTGCTCAAGTGTATTACCTCATACTCTTCTTAGTTTCATTTTTACTTATCACTTGTCTGCCCATTCAGCTGATAGTCAATGAAAGACACAGTATGCAAACAGGCTCTTCGGCCCACCAACAATCAACTACTCATTTACACTTATCCTACATTAATCCCATTTAAAAAACATATTCCTACATTCCCCTCAAATTTCCCTAGATTTTACCACTCACCTACACACTGGACAATTTACAATGGCCAATTAATCTACCAACCTGCACATTTCTGGGATGAGGGAAGAGCACACAGTGGAAGGTGCCCATCCACATAAGATTACACCTACATTGAGGATTAAACCTGGGCCTCTGCAGCTGTGAGGCAGTAGCTATCCTCCACATGGATTACTTTCAAGATTTATGTTATCCGCAAATTTAAAAATATTATTCACTTACCATTTGCCAAGTCATTAAAATATATTAAAAAAAATAACACTGACCACCTCGTCTCTATCTCACCACTGAACATTACCATCTACTATCTTTCAGTCTGAGAAACAAGCATTTAGCAGTCCTGGATAACTGGAAATCAAAACGTTTAGATGTTGGAAACCTGAAATAAAACTGGACATGCTGGAAGCACTCAGCAAGTCAGCCAGCATCTGTGGGGAGTGGAACATGGTTAACATTTCGGCTTGGAGACCCTTCATCAAAACAAGAGATTCAAGAGAGTTGATTGTCATGTGTCCCAGATAGGACAATGTAATTCTTGCTTTCTTCACAACAGAATATAGTAGGCATGAATACAGAACAGATCAGTGTATCCATATACTATTGTATAAATATATACACACATGAATAAATAAAACAGATAAAGTGCAAATAAACAGATAATGGGCTATTAATGTTCAGAGTTTTGTTTGAGTTGGGTTCAATAGCCTGATGGCTGTGGGGAAGAAGCTGTTTCTGAACCTGGACGTTGCAGTCTTCAGGCTCCTGTACCTTCTACCTGAAGGTAGAGGGGAGATGAGTGTGTGGCCAGGATGGTGTGGGTCCTTGATGACGTTGGCAGCCTTTTTGAGGCAGCGACTGCGATAGATCCCCTCGATGGTAGGGAGGTCCGAGCCGATGATGGACTGGCCAGTGTTTACTACTTTTGTAGTCATTTCCGCTCCTGGGCGCTCAAGTTGCCGAACCAAGCCAACCGGTCAGCATGCTCGCTACTGTGCACCTGTAGAAGGAAAGAGAGAAAACACATTTGTTTTAAGTTGTAGAAGGAGTGAGGGAGGAATAGACACAATGGGTGAAAGGGAATATCACTGATGGGGTGAATCTATAGTGGTCTCGGAGAGGGGTATTTTGGTTGATGGGAGCAGGAAAGGAAGAGAAAATGAACGAAAACAATGAAATAAGTTAAAGTGTGACAATACTAACAAAACAAGGTGAAAAAGTGTGGATTGCAGGGCTGTGGGACTTGCACAGCAGATCAGGATGCTCTAACAGAGAGAGAAACATTAGCCAATGTCACAAATGGATGAGTTAGAATAGGAATGGTCAGTTCTGATGCTGAGAAAGTGAGTTTCCAAGGTCATAAAATTTGATGTTGAGTTCAGAATGACAACGTACTGCAAACCCACACATAAGATGAGTCAAACTTATACGGAGTGTCATTATAACAGTGCACGAGGCTACAGATCAGGAATGGGCTGGAAACGTAAAATAGTTGACAACTAGGTGCTCTGACTTGCCCCAGTGGACTGAATGCATATGCTCCATAAAGAGATCGCCCAACCTCCAATTAGAAGGAACTACATTATGAAGATGTAAATTAGAACAATAAACAGTACCGCACGGGAATATATCCTTTGACCAACAATGTCTGTGCTAAAAATGATACCATGTTTAGCTGCCTGCATGTGAGCAATTTCCTAAATTTGCCCCGTACATCTCCTTTAAAGTTCCCCCTCTGGCCTTAAGTTATGCCCTCTGGTTTTGACATTTCCACCCAGGGAAAGTTCTGACTGTTCACCCTCTATTTTCCTCATAATTTTCTATCCTTTCAACATGTTCTCTACTCAACCACCAATATGCTCCAGAGGAAACAATCCAAGTTGGTCCAACTTATCCTTGTCGTCAGACACAAAATGCTGGAATAACTCAGCAGGACAGGCAGCATTACTGGAGAGAAGGAACCGGGTGACTCTTCGGGTCGAGAACCTTCTTCTTGTAAGCTAATAGCTTTTATTTCAGGCAGCATTCTGGTAAACCTTTTTTGCACCTTTTTCCCAAGCCTCCACATCATTTTATCTGTGTGAAACCAGAATTGCACACAGTTACGATCTCACCAAAGGTTTATAAAGCTGCATCATGACCTTTTAGTTTTTTTTAGTTCAGAGATACAGCGCAGAGACAGGCCCTTCGGCCCACCGAGTCTGCACTGACCAGCGATCCCCACACATTAACACTATCCTATACACACTAGGGACAAATTACATTATGCCAAGCCAATTAATTTACAAATCTGTACGTCTTTGGAATGTGTGAGGAAACCAAAGATCTCTGAGAAAAGCCACACGGTCTCGGGGAGAACGTACATATTCCGTACAGACAGAACCTGTGGTTTGGATCGAGCCCGGGCCTACTGCCACTAAAATGCAGCAACTCTACCGCTGCGCCACCGTGCCGCCCTTATACACAATGCCTCGACAAACAAAGGCAAGCACATCAAAGAAGGCAACCTTCTTTACCGCTCTATCTACTTTTGTTGCCACACTCAGGAAGCTATGGACTTGGAACCACAGATCCCAATGTTGGATACAATTCAGTAGATGAGTTTGGATCCCTTCTTCTCTGTAAGGACTATGTGTGCCCCTGGCTGATGGAAAGAAAAGAGGTGAAAACACAGATGTTGCATCTCCAGGCTTTTCAAAATCAGTTGTCCATTCTGGTCCAACATGAGAAGAGATGTCTTCACCAAGAGGCGGACCACTCTTTGGAACTGTCCAGCTAAGAGGGTTCTCTATCCAAGAAAGATCAAGAAAGGAATTGTTAGATTTTTTAATATTACTAGAATCGAGAAATATGGAATTAGGCTAGAAAGTGGTGCTGAGATAAAGCTGCCTGAGTGCCAGAGAAGGTAGGAAGGGATGAATGGCCTCCGCTTCCTTGCCTTCTTGTGTTACATTCTTCTGCACATTAAATCCAACCATGGCAGATCCACGGTAGTTTAATTCAATTTGAAGTCCTGAGGGAAATGTTTTACTTTTGAATCTGGAAACATCAATATTTTTTGTATTATTCTTGAATATTTAACAGAAGAATAAGTTTTAGTTTTGCACATGAAAGGTTATACGAATAAAAGATGAAAGCAAAGCAAAAATATTAGCCGTAAAACCGCAAAGTCGAAATAAAATCAATTTAAAAGGGAAGGTGGGTGCTTAAATATGGGAATATATATCTTGGGGGAGACATCCTTATGGTCCTAATAGGAGGCAGAGCTTGTCAGGAAAAGGGTCTCCACCCAAAACGTCACCTATTCCTTTTCTCCAGAGATGCTGTCTTTGAATCGCTGAGTTACTCCAGCTCTTTGTGTCTATCTTCAGGAGAAATTGGCCTGTGATTTTATGTACAGGTAATCTACAGGTTATGAGCTCCCCACATATGGACAGCTCGTACATACAAATGAGCATTTTGAGAGACCAACGGAATGGATTTGCTGGTTGTAGCAGGGCTGCAGGCATCTTCTGCCATGTGTGAACTAGGATCACAGCAATAGCTCAAGGGCTGAAGTTAAATGCCCTGGTCCAACAACACATTGCCTTTGGTTGGTCTATGTTGTTATTTATATATATTACCTGCCAGCCCCACAGTTTACAATCAGTTCACTCGAACGGAACCCTGTTATACCATGGAGAGGATCAATACTGCCACCAATGTCACTTCACCTCAACAGGGAAACACAGTGGAACAAAAATGAAGATAGATCCAAAAAGCCGGAGTAACTTAGCGGGAGAGGCAGCATCTCCGGGTGACGTTTCGGGTTGAGACCCTTCTTCCGACGAGCGAAGAAGTGCCGTTAGTGGTTTGCACATTCTCCCTGTAATTGTGCGAGTTTCCCCCAATGGCCCAAAGACAAAAGAATGAGGAGTATAATTGGCCATTGTGAATGAGTGGTAGGATCTGGGGGAGCAAATGGGGAGAGAATACAATGAGGTGTCTCGACCTGAAACGTCACCCGTTCCTTCTCTCCAGAGATGCTGCCGGTCCCGTTGAGTTCCTCCAGCATTTTGTGTCTATATTCGGTCTATACCAGCAACTGCAGTTCCTTCCTACATGGAACAAAAATGAACCCATTCTCGAAGAATATTATACCTCCATATTCTCCAGTGTATACATCCAAAGGCATTTCACAAAAGAATCAGAAGAGAAAATGTCACATTGGGGAAGAGGGAATGGGGTAGAAAATCGAAGCCTGCTCAAAAGAGGCAGAAATGAAGGTGCTATTTGACCATGTTGAGATTCCCATTGTTTAAATTGACACTCAGCCTCTTACTCTGCCGTCAGGGTAGGATGGCAGTGCTAGGGTGGACCAGCCTCTTAGTTTCCAAACAAGACTTTTATTAAAAGACCATAAGACAGAAGCAGACGTTAGACATTCGGCCCATCTGGTCTAGTCCGCCATTCGATCATGGCTGATCTATTTTTCCCTTTCAACCTCATTCTCCTGCCTTCTCTCTGTAACTTTTGACATGCCTACGAGTCAAAAACCTATCAATCTCTGATTTAAAAATACCCAATGTCTTGGCTTCCACTGCCGTCTGTACTCCATACTTGTCATATTTCAAAACTTGTCTCCATGCCTTTATGCCTGGGGAAAACATTCAACATTCACAAGGAGCTACAAAAAGAATCTACTACAAACTTTTGAGAACGGCATCATCCATAGGAGGACTGAATATTGTTCTCTTGGTTAGACTCAGAGTATGGATAATATATCAGGGCTTCAGGCATATTATATGCAGGGGAGGCAATAATAATGTTTAATAGAACATATTCTATTTTCTGATCCAATATTTGCTTTTGGGAGTGTGCATGAGTTAAAATTGAGGAGGGTTTTGCAGGATTCAGTTGATGCGTTCTGCAATTGAATAACTTGCTGGGCACAAGAGGAAATAATGTTGCTTTGATGCCTGAGATGTAAGCTACAGAAAGCATTTTATCGGGATGCATCATAGCTTGGTTTGGGAACAGCTCCATCCAGGACCGTAAGAAAATGCAGCAAATTGTGGATGCAGCCCAGACCATCACACAAACCAACCTCCCTTCTACTGGCTTGGCAAGGCCAGCAGCATAATCAAGGATGAGTCGCACCCTAGTCACTCCCTCTTCACCCCTCTCCCATCAGGCAAAAGATATTGAAGTGTGAAAGCGCACACCATCAGATTAAGGAACAGTTTCTTCCCAGCTGTTATCAGGGAACTGAATCAACCTACCACAATCAGAGAGCAGTGCTGAACTACTATCTACCTCTGTGATGCCCCTCGGACTATCCTTGATCAGACTTTGCTGGCTTTACCTTGCACTAAACATTATTCCCTTATGTATCTATGCACTGTAAATGGATCGATTGTAATCATGTATTGTCTTTCTGCTCACCAGTTAGCTCACAGCAAAAAGCTTTTACTGTACCTCGGTACACGTGACAATAAACTAAACTAACCCGAACTACCTTCCCTTAGCTCTTCCAGCATGAGCCGACTTGTGTCAACGCTGGACCTCATCAAGTGGTAAATGTGCTATAAAGGAGAGAAAGAGCTGTCCCTTGAACTAGTTTCAAACATCTCAGGGAGTCCAAAGGGCCTATATTTATGTGACTGCCAGTGACTGTCATTGCCAAAAAGCCGGTGACTGGATCTCCCTTCGACATGAAATTTGAAATAGAATCATTCCTTTACAACAAAAGAAAAACAAAGTCAGCACCGGCGACAACCTACATCACCTAGCGACAACCTACGACAACTCTCCCAATTTTGTTAGCCCTCGGGCTGTCTCCTCCCATCCCCCAGCCCCCGGGCTCCTCCTCCTCCTTTTTCCTTCCTTCTCCCCGCCACCCCTTATCAGGAGGCGCTACAGGCCTCTCCGTTGCCGGACCAGCAGGTCCAGGAACAGCTTCTTCCCTGCGGTTGTTACACTACTCAACACTGTACCTCGGTGATTGCCAATCACCCCCCCCCCTGGACACTCCTCCCACCAGGAAAAAAATACTATGACTGTATGCACGTAAATAGATTTATTTATTGGTCATATTTATGTCGCTCTTCTCGGGAGATGCAAACTGCATTTCGTTGTCTCTGTACTGTACACTGCACAATGACAATAAAGTTGAATCTGAATCTGAGTCACTGATTTTGTCACTTGTTCCTAACCAATGGATTTTCCCCTCAGGATTTCTTCATGGAAACCTTCATCTTGTTCATGGCTTTGATAAAAAAGAGTGTCTACCCTGCTGACTGGATGGCTATGAGTATGGTGCAAAACAGGTAGGAACTGTTCTATTACCCTTTTCTTTTATGTCAGCTGTGTGTTACTTGGTGAATTCTCCTTGTCTCTGAGCTATAATACTTAAAGGTTCACGTCTCAGTTCAGATACCCCAGCACATAGTCCAATCTTCCCTGTCAACAAAGTACCGGAGGGAGTGCTCATGTGGTACCTTTCGAATGGAATGTTTAGTTTAGTTTCGAGATGCAGCGCGGAAACAGGCCCTTTGGCCCATCGAGTCCATGCCGACCAGCGATCCCCGCACACGAACACTATCCTACACAAACTACGGACCATTTACAATTCTACCAAAGCCAATTAACCAACAAATCTGCACGTCTTTGGGGTGTGGGATGAAACCGAAGCACCCGGAGAAAACCCACGCAGTCACAGGAAGAACGTACAAACTCCGTAGTGGTCAGGATTTGGATCCTGAGTCTCTGGTGCTGTAAAGTACCAACTCTACCGCTGCTCCACAGTGCCATGCCGCACTGTGTCATACAGAGTGGTCTGATCTGACACATCAAGTGAATGTTAATAAACCTGCAACATTATTTGAAGATGCAGCATTTTAGGTATTAATTTCTGTGGGGAATTCTGAGGTTGTGAAAGGGTGCTTTAATTCAGCTCCCTCTTTGTCCACATATAGACTTTAATCCTATGTATTGCTCTAGGTCATGGTAAGATACAGCAAAAACAATGGAAATAACATAAAATTGGAGCTTCTTTTAGCTTGGGAATCAGACAGAAGTGCCTGCACGCTGTTATCAGCAAATAAAAAGCCTCATTTCTCTTCATGCCTGAGATATTTCTCTAAGTCGAGGCACCACTCTGTGATGTGTCAATAATGTTACTACTCTTCAATGCGAACGGTTAAGCAATAATTGATCTCTACTTTAAATAATTAACCAAAGCCTTTAAGTGCAAGTGTAGAGAAATACTGGGTCATGGGAGGACAGAAATCACCTTCACTCAGAAGGAGTTTTGAAAGCAGTTTTCAAAAGCTTGAAGTTCTCTCAGGAAAGACACAAAGCGCATTACTGTTCAGTGCTTAGTTTAGTTTAGTTTTTCATTGTCATGTGTACTCAGGAGTAGCAAAAAGCTTTCTGTTATGTGCTATCCAGTCAATGAAAAGTGGGCAGATAAAGGGTACACCGTGTAATGCAAGATAGAGTCTGATTAATGATAGATGGTTTGAAGGTCTTCACTGAGGTAGATGGGAGGTCAGTACTGTCCTCTAGTTGTGAAAGAATGGTTCAGTATCCTAATAACAGCTGGGCAGAAACTGTTCCAGAATCTGGAGGTTTGAATTTTCAAACTTTTGTACCTCTTGCCTGATAGGGGAGGGGAGAAGTGGGAGTGACTGGGGTGAGACAGGACCTTGATTATGCTGCTGGCCTTGCCGATGCAGCGTGAAGTGTAGATGGTGTTAATGGAAGGAAGGTGAGTTTGCGTGATGGTCGGTGCTAGACCCACAACTCTCTGCAATTTCTTGCGGCCTTCAATGGGGCTGATCCCAAACCATGCTGTGACGCATCCCGATAAAATGCTTTCTGCGACGCATCTGTAGAAGTTGGTGAAGGTTGTTGAGGACATGCCAAACTTTCTTGTGTAAGGACTTGCAGAGGATACTCAAGGAAGCATGTCATCCTTGACAATTATGCATGAGGTAACCATATCCTCAAGTCTGTGAAAAATCAGCCCGGGAGAAATAAAACCTCATCTTCATACATCATTAATTCCAAGGGAAAAGTTGTTCCAGAAATGTGAGAAAGTCAAAAGCGTAAAAGGAAAAAGATTCATGGAAGAGAGACACAACAGTCTGCAGATGCTGAAAGCTCGAGCAAAAAACAAACTGCTGGAGGAATTTAGCAGGCCACGCAGCAACTATGGAGGGAAATGGACAGATGATTATTTTGGTTTGGGACCACTCCTCAGACAAAAGAGAGTGTAGTTACATGTGAAATTACCCAAATAAAACATAGAAACATAGAAATTAGGTGCAGCAGTAGGCCATTCGGCCCTTCGAGCCTGCACCGCCATTCAATATGATCATGGCTGATCATCCAACTCAGTATCCCGTACCTGCCTTCTCTCCATACCCCCTGATCCCCATAGCCACAAGGGCCACATCTAACTCCCTCTTAAATATAGCCAATGAACTGGCCTCAACTACCCTCTGTGGCAGAGAGTTCCAGAGATTCACCACTCTCTGTGTGAAAAAGATAGGAAGCATGCGTTCATGAGCAAAAGGAACTCGTAAAGTACATGTTTATTTGACTGTGGAGATGGAGTTGTGGGCCACAATTGGCTGGACAATGCTCCTGTGTAAAATGATACACATGACTTCAAGGATTGGTCAGATATAAGCCCTATACCTCTGCGTGCATGATATATTTTGCATGGCTCTTGGCGGCTTTTGGCAAATCCATCCAAAATCAATCTTCAATACCTTCCCAATGATGAATTTGCCTACCTGTAAACTGACAGTGTTTCAAAAAATGATTTTTTAAAATTTGAAATAAAATTATCTCCACCCATCCTCTCTGAGTTTGGATGCTGGCCATACGCTGGAGATTTGTTTCAAAAACAACAAAACTGGTGAAGTTAAAAATGAATATGATGCTCATCACACATAATATGATCCCATAAATTATGAGATTTCCATTGTTTAAATTAACAATTAGTTTTTTACTCTGCTGTCAGTTAGGAGGGCAGAGCTAGTGTGGACCGGCCTCTTAGTTTCCAAACAAGGCTTTTATTAGAAGACCATAAAACCATAAGACATAGGAGCAGGAGTAAGCCATTCTGCGCATTGAGTCTACTCCGCCTTTCGATCATGGCAGATCTTTTATTCCCTTTCAACCTCTTTCTCCTGTCTTCTCTCTGTAACCTTTGAAGGCCTTGCTAATCAAAAACCTATCAATCTCCACTTTAAAATGCCCAATATCTTGGCTTCCACTGCTGTCTGTGGTTCCGTACTTGTATTTCGTATGTGTCTCCATGCCTACATGCCTGGGGAAAACATTAAATATTTAAAAGAGTCCCAGAAGAAACTATAATATGAATCTGCTCCAAACTTTTGAGGAAGGCATCATCCATAGGGGGACTGAATACTGTTCTCCTGGTTAGACTCAGAGTATGGATAATATAACAGAGCTTCAGGCACGTTGTACGCAGGGGAGGCAACAAAAATGTGTAGAAAGGAACTGCAGATACTGGTTATACACCAAAGATAGACACACAATGCTGGGGTAGCTCAGCGGGACAGGCAGCATCTTTGGAGAGAAGGAATGGGTGACGGTTCAGGTCGAGACCCTTCTTCAGACTGACAGTCAGTGAGCGGGAGTAGAGATATGGAAGGGTAAGGTGTGAAAATGACAGATCAAAGCAGATGAAGTTAAGTAAATATAGAATAGTTGATTGTTAGTTGAGGAGATGGCAGGGAGGCGTGCAATCAGTAAAATTAATCAGAAGGCCAACGAAGCTAGTCAGAGAATTGGGAAGGGGAGGGATGGAGAGAGAGGGAAAGCAAGGGTAATTTGAAGTTAGAGAAATCGACATTTATACCGTTGGGTTGTAAGCTGCCCAAGCAAAATATGAGGGGCTGTTCCTCCAATTTGTGTGGAGACGGCCCAGGAAAGAAATTGGGAATGGGACGGGGATTTAAAGTCTGAAGAAGGGTTTCAGCCCGAAACGTTGCCTATTTCCTTCGCTCCATGGATGCTGCCTCACCCGCTGAGTTTCTCCAGAACTTTTGTCTACAAGGGTATATAAAGTGTTTAGCAAGCGGGGAGATCACGTAGGCCTAGGTGGGCTGAGTGGAGGTGTTCAGCGAAAACGATCGTCGAGCCTGCACTCTATCTCGGAAGGGTGGAGCCCACAATGCCCCATTGTTGGCTGGGAAAGTGATAACAAGAGGGATGCAGGGATGTGAACAGTTGAACTGGTAAGATGACTAGGGGGGGGGGGGGGGGGGGGGGGGTAGAACAGGGAATGCTAGGGTTATTTGAAAGTAGATAAATCAATGTTCATACCACTGGTTTGTAAGCTGCCCAAGCAAAATATGTTGTCCCTCCAATACGAGTGTGGCCTGACTCTGACAGTGGAGGAGGCCCAGGACAGGTATGGAAAGTGTGGAAACTTTCATCAGAACTGAGAGAGAGGGAAATATATATGAGTTTTCAGTAAGAGAGGAGGTGGGGAACTGATGCTAGCACAAAGGGAACATCGCTAATAGGGTGTCAAAGTGGCACATTTGAGATCACCTTAAGCTTCCATGTCTGGGACATGCCCATCAAACAAGGTAGAACAAGTAAAGTAGGAAAATTAAGGCACAATGATGACGGGCAGAAATGGCTTGTTCTGGTACAGCCAGAAGATAGAGCAAGATCTGGAAGTTGGAGAATTTGACATTGAACCCAATAGATTTTATGGTACACAGGCAGAAGATAAAGACATATAAATGCTGGGGTAACTCAGCGGGACAGGCAGCATCTCTGGAGAGAAGGAGTGGGTGACGTTTCGGGTCGAGGCTGAGTACTCAGTAACATTTTGTGTCTATCTTCGGTTTGAACCAGCAACTGCAGTTCCTTCCTACATGGCAGGAGATAAGGTCTTGCTCCTGAAACCTGCATTGGATAGAAATCAGAAAGAATGATTTTCTATTTAAATATTTGCTTGTTCAAACCCTTTACAACAAATGGACTGGTTTAGAGATACAGAGTGGAAACAGGCCCTTCGGCCCACCAAGTCCATACTGACCAGTGATCAGCTATACATTGGATCTATCCTACACACTTGGGTCAATTGACAGAGCCCAATTAACCTACAAACCTGCATGTCTTTGGAATGTGGGAGGAAACCAGAGCACCCAGAGACAACCCACATAGTCACAGAGAGAACGTTCAAACTCCGTACAGACAGCACCCGTAGTCAGGATCGATCCCGAGACCCTGGCGCTATAAGGCAGCAACTCTATCGCTGCACCACTATGCCACCGGACTGCACCACTATGCCACCCTTCTGCACCCCTGTGCCCCATATACTTATGATGTTGACTTTATATTATTATGGTGACAATTCTAGCCATTAATATGTGCACAATGTTGGTCTTCAAATAGGCAAATGGATGAATGACGAGAAATATTGGTTTGGTCCCACAGCCCATTTAGTAACAGGCAATCCATGTATCAACAGATTCAATGGGGCAGCAATGGGGACTGTCATCCTACTGAGTTTTAAACCTAGTTTAGTCATGGATTGGCTCAGACTTACGCACTGCTTTTATCTGTCCATGTCTCATGCTTTCTCAGCAACATATCTTTAAATCACTGTTTTCTTGAAAGCAAAATGGAGCAATCTTGCTATGTATTATACATCACCAATGTTTCATTAATTATTGACAACCTGCTTTGCCTTGCATATAAAATGAGTCATTATCTGATGAAGGAGGTTCCCCCATGGTGTTGAAGTGGAAGCAGTGCTGAGGTGGGATATTGTCTCCACATGACGCTTTGACCAAGCAGGCAGCGCTGGATGCTTGTATCTTTAAACATAAGCCCACACTCTGCCGGATGCCACTTAAATGCTGAACAAGACCAAAGGGTTGTCAAGACAATCGGCCTTACACAAAAGTCATGGTTTCATCCCACTTAAGCAAAAGGAGTGCCGTAAGGACTCAAGACCAGGGCTGGGGAAGTCTGCAAATGACTGGGATCTGTTACAAATAAACAGCTTCTCAACTGAAAAAAAATAACTATTGATTAATTGCTGGCAATTGAGATTAATGTAGATGGGTAATTGATGGTCAGCATGGACAAAGTGTGCTGAATAGCCTGTTTTATACTGCAGCACTCATAGGAAGGAGGCTTATGGGGAAAGGTGCAATGGTTGGGCAGGAAAGCATATAGAACAGTACAGACACAAAGTGTTGGAATAACTCAGGTCAGGCAGCATCTTTGGGTCGTGTTTGTTCTGGGACCTTTCTTCAAACCCAACCCCAAACGTCACCTATCCAGGTTCTCCAGAGATGCTGCCAGACCTGCTGTGTTTCTCCAGCACTTTGTGTCTTTTTTTTTTGTAAACTCGCATCTGCAGTTCGTTGAGACTCCGTAGAACAGGACAGCATGAGAATAGGCTCTTTGGCCAATAATGTCCATGTCAAACATGATGCCAAGTTAAACTAATCTCTGCCTGCACGCAATGCATGTCCTATCATTCTCTGCATATCCCAGTGCCTGTTCAAAAATATCTTAAATGCCACTGTTGTATCTGTCTCCGCCACCACCACCACTGGAAGCATGGGCCAGGCATCCATCATTCTCCTTGTAAAAGGTTGCTCAACTATCTCCTTTTAAGCTTTGCCCCTCTCACCTTAAAGCTATGTTCTCTAGTATTTGACAATTCCACCCTGGGAAAAAGGATTTGACTGTCTACCCTACACTGTTCAATACCGCCTAGTCTCTCAGTGCAAATCAAAGGAAAATAACAATGCAAATACTGGAAATCTGAAACAAACTGAGAAAGTGCAAAAATACATTCAGTACGTTGGGCAGCATCTTTGGAGGGATAGACGGTCAATGTTCTGTGTCAGGAACCTTTCATCAGGACTGAAGAAAAAGTAAAGAAGTAGTAAAGAAGGAAACAAGTGGTCAGGCAAAGATGGAAACAGTGACGGAGACAGCAGGTGAGAGGAGGACTGGGAGAAATAAAGTTAGGTGATGCTCAAAGGATAGAATTAAACGTCATGTGGGAAATCTGACAATATGGACAAGGCTTCTGTGGTCTGCTGGTGTGATGAGCAGCATGGTGGCAAAGTGGTAAAGTTGCTGCCTTACAGCACATGCAGCGCCAGAGACCTGTGTTCGATCCTGGCTACGGGTGCTTGTCTGTGCAGAGTTTCTGCGTTCTCCCCATGATCTGTGTGGGTTTTCTCTGAGAACTTTGGTTTCCTCCCACATTCCAAAGATGTACAGGTTTGTAGGTTAATTGGCTTGGTATAACAATGTAAAAATTGTCCCTGGTGTAGGATAGTGTGCAGGGATCGCTGGTCAGTGTGGGCTCGGTGGGCCTGTTTCTGTGCTGTATCTCTTAACTAAACTAAACTGAACTAAATAGGCAAGTATAACCGTGGCTGGGAACCATCCGAGCAGCCATGCACCTTTCCAGGAAGCCCCTACCAATTGCCTGAAAGAAAGTGTGGTTTTGCTTTACAGTGCAGGCAATGGTGAGATTCGAAAATTGTGGCATTCTCAGAACAACAGTGAGGATCTGTCCCTCCAGCCGAATAGCGTAGGAAGCTGAGAATGAAGAAGAATTAGGTGGCACAGTGATGCTGCTGGTGGACCCGTTGCCTCACAGCTCTAGCTTTCTATGTGAAGTTGGCACATTCTTCCTGTGTCCAAGCGATTGAGTTTTCCTCCCATATCTGAAAAATGAGAGGGCTGCTGGGTTAATTGCCGGGGCCGATTATCCTGAAAACCCTCCATTCTCGATCAGCATTAAGCAGCAATTGTGTGTGTCGGAGAGAGGTAGTGGGAATGTGAGGAGAATAAACTTTGTTATGGAATAGTGTAAAAATGTATGCTTGATGGTTGGCCACAGAGCCTGTTTCCATGCTGTATCTCTCTATGACTAAGAATTATAGTGGGACACATTAGAACTGCTAACATCACAGTTGGGGACAGAACAAAGGCTCTGAACCAGACAACAGGCTAATTTGTTCTGGAATCACGTTGATTAATATGTTTGTGCCTAATTCCTTACTGCATTGCTTTAACACAGTCATTAAAGTGAAATAAACAGGCTGGCAGAAGGCATAGTACACAAACTTGATAACCAAACACACCACCTGGGGAAATTACGCGGCAGAAAAATGATATCACCACAGATACCGCAGGGTAGCACAGCCGTAAAAATGTGTGAGTGCAATTATTAAACATCAGATAAAGCACAGAACCGCAAAAAGCACACGTCAAACTCAGCGTAATTGAACTATGAACACATTGATGCATTTTGAGGTTAGCGTGACCTGGATAAGCATCTGCAAGGAATGTATGCATGGGTGTGTGGAGAGGGATAGAAAGGGAGGGCAGAAGAGGACAACTAGATGGATTTCTCTCACATGTATCCAGTATAAGGGTTCGACAAGCTGAATGGTCTTGTTCTCATGATTAATTAATAATACATCCCAATATATCAATCAAGCCAGCTGGCAACCAGTCTAATGGAGTCCACAACTAACTAAATTGGTCATTAATAATGCAAATAGAAAAAGTAACAACTTTCCAATATTAAATAATTATCCAATGTGATACTGAAACTGTGTCAATTACTGCAGGAT
This sequence comes from Leucoraja erinaceus, assembly GCF_028641065.1. Classification (NCBI taxonomy): domain Eukaryota; kingdom Metazoa; phylum Chordata; class Chondrichthyes; order Rajiformes; family Rajidae; genus Leucoraja; species Leucoraja erinaceus. Next base: position 8,027,279 of record NC_073387.1, read on the forward strand.
AAGGCGAGATCTAATTAATGAAATTCTACAACATTAACTTCATAATCAATATTTTTAATTGGGTAATTGTTAACATAGCTGTCTTATTATCTTGAAGATAGACACAAAATGATGGAGTAACTCAGCGGGACAGTCAGCAACTCTGGATACCCCCCCCCCCCCCCTCCATCCAACCCCAAATGTGCTGAGTTGATGTCCTCTTCCAAGGTATCTCCCATAGTCTCTCTCTGAGTGTGAGTTTGTACGATGTCAGCAAGCTAAATATGCAGGGACTTGTTCCAATGTCAAGTCTGACCTTGACCCTGTTCCTCCTGCAACCAGCACACTTGTTTACTCAGCAACCAATTGTTAGACATTGATGGAGAATTACGGACAATCTTTATCACCCCTTTAGTCAATTCAATCACATCCTACCTTCTCAGTTTCACATTCTCAACTCTCAGCCAAGGATCAAACCCCTCCACCACGGATGTAGTGTTGAAATTAAATTGTTTCAGGATTTGCCTTTTTGAAATGCAATGAAAAAACCTTGTTTAGCATTTGCTTGCAGCATGGATCCTTCATAGCCCATAATGGCCGACTCGCCAACACTCAGTCTCGTCCCTTCTCTGTTTTCATAATTTTAAGTATGTCTTAAATGTATGTGTCAATGTTTCTTGGTATGTTTTATGTGTGGAGTGGGGTGGGGGGGTGTAAATCGAGGGAAACTTTTTTCAGCCACTTACCTCGATGGAGAAGCGGAGGGTTCAAAGGCCCCGAACTTAGTATGACCGTATGGTAACTCAAATTGCACTGTACCTTAATTGGTTAAGTGACAATAAACGCAAACTTAAACTTGAACTTGAACTAGTAGTTCATAAATTCATAAGTGATAGGAGCAGAATGAGGCCATTTGGTCCATCCAGTCTCCTCTGCCATTCAATCATGGCTGAATTATTCTCCCTCCTAACCCCATTCTCCTGCCTTCTCCCCATAACCTCTGACACTCGAACTAATCAAGAATCTATCGCTCTCTGCCTTAAAAACATCAAATTACTTGGCCTCCACAGCCTTCTGTGCAAATAATTCCACCGATTCACCACCCTCTGACTGAATTTGAATAGACCTGGTGGAAATAAAATTATAAAATGCACTGGGATGCAAACCTGCCTTTGTTTTCTCGTGCTAAACAAACACTGTCATATCAGCTGGTCATTGTAGCACTAAATGCCACTATTGATATATAAAGAAGATATATTTTGTGTCCGTTAATCTGATTACTATCTTCTCCTTGAAATGATATTCAAGTCTGGGCAGAGAGAGCAAAAACCAAACATTGAGTCAGTGATGTATTTCCTGGGGTTGAACAATAGACAATAAACAATAGACAATAGGTGCAGGAGTAGGCCATTCGGCCCTTCAAGTCAGCACCGCCATTCAATGTGACCATGGCTGATCATCCCCAATCAGTACCCCGTTCCTGCCTTCTCCCCATATCCCCTGACTACGCTATCTGCAAAAGCCCTATCTAGCTCTCTCTTGAAAGTATCCAGAGAACCAGCCTCCACCGCCCTCTGAGGCAGAGAATTCCACAGACTCACAACTCTGAGTGAAAAAGTGTTTCCTCATCTCTGTTCTGAATGGCTTACCCTTTATTCTTAAACTGTGGCCCCTGGTTCTGGACTCCCCCAACATCGGGAACATGTTTCCTGCATCTAGCGTGTCCAAACCCTTAATAATCTTATATGTTTCAATAAGATACCCTCTCATCCTTCTAAATTCCAGAGTATACAAGCCCAGCTGCTCCATTCTCTCAGCATCTGACAGTCCCGCCATCCTCGGAATTGAAGATTGGTCAACTCAGTGCGGGGAGATGATTCAAAGCCTAAAGTAGATTTAACAACTAGAAGCTTAAATTTTCAGACTTTCACTTTTCTTTGCTGCATCTAGAACACCCATCACCTCCCGACCAGGTTCTACCCCCTCCGCTTCAGGAGACCGAGCGCACGGATGGGTCTGGACTTTTTTTTTTAAGTGCCAAAACCTGGCAAGTGGTCTCAGGGGACTATTTCTTTGCACTCTGTACTAATCAAGGATTGTGCTTAGGTGCGGCAATACTTTACTGAACTGTATGCAAAATAAAACAAAAAAATCACTGTACGTCTGTACATCTGACAAATGAAGAACCATTGACTATTACCTCTTTAAATTGGCTATCTTTCCTCTGATCTTATTGAAACATATAAGATTATTAAGGGTTTGGACACGCCAGAGGCTGGAAACATGTTCCCGAGGCCGGTTCTCTGGGTACTCTTAAGAGAGAGCTAGATAGGGCTCTTGCAGATAGCGGAGTCAGAGGATACGGGGAGAAGGCAGGAACGGGGAACTGATGTAGGGACAGAACTGAAAGGTTGACCATACTGTTTGCCATCACATATACTGCTCAACTCACTGAGTTCCTCCAACACTTTGTTTCTGGTTCCATTACGCACCCTCGATTCTTATTTGACAGGTGAAAATACCATCTCTTTTTTTAAATTTTATTTTTTTTATTTTATTAGAAGTAAGTACAATACAGTGGTACCTTTTACAGGTTCCCAAAAATTCTGTTAACATAATACATTCTCTGTACATTTTCCAACAAAAAAAAAAATACCATCTTTATGTCAGTAATTTTATCATCTTGAATACAAAGTATGAGATTTGTTTTTTCACATAGTCACGAATGAATCAATCATCACTTGATTCCTCCTCCTGCCTCCCTCTCTCTTCCTCCCGTCTTTACATCCATGATTTGTCTCATCTATTTCACTTTTCCTCTAATCCTGTTTCTTTCCCAATCCTTTACTTTTGTTGTAGGCATTGTATTTATATATTGCCTAATGCATTCCTCGAAGCATCATTCTTACACTGGAGTCTGAAGAAGGACCCAAAACAACGTCTGTCCATATCCTCCGGACATGCTGCCTGAACTGCTGAGTTACCCCAGCACTTTGTGTTCTGTGCAAGATTTCAGCACCTGTAGTTCATTCTTACTTGCAGCAAGAAGTCCTCTAATCTTCTCATTTCAACATATTGCAATTTTTAACTTTTAAATTCACTGAGACTGCATGTTGAAGTAATGATAGGAGCTGGGGCAGAGGATGGGGACAGAAGCTGAGGTCCTCACATTAATCACTTACCCTATCATGGATGCAATTGTTTTCCGGATCATATCTCCGGTCGATCTGTGGCCTAACATCATGGAGCTGGCAGCCTTGCTCGGGACTGACTTTGAGCCCCACCGCGGGGACATGGACTTACCATCGGAGCACTGCAATCCCTTGCCTGGGATCAAAGCATCAACCGCGGCCTGCGGATTTCACCATTGAGGAGATCGCAATCGATGTCGGGAGCTCCAAACGACAGAAGGTTTCGACCAACCCCAACCCGGGGTCAAATCGCCCGGCGTGGGGGAGCTGATAAAGCCCCCTAAAGCAGGAGCTTGATCACCCCAACGCAAGGGCACAAACGCCGCCGGCTCCGGGAGCCAAGATCACCCCATCAACGGAAGGTTCGAGGCTCCCTGACTGCGGGAGAACAAAGAAGGGAAGAGATTGAACTTTTTTCGCCTTCCATCACAGTGAGGAATGTGGAGGAGTCACTGTGGTGGATGTTTATGTTAAAATGGATTTTGTGTGTTCTATTGCTTTTTATTGGTATGACTATGGCAAATGAAATTCCTCGTATGTTGCAAAACATACTTGGCTAATAAAGTATGATTATGAATATGATAATTATGGGTTTAAATCAGTTAAAATTGTACTTTTGTGCATTGCACTGACAGGGAGGGATACCGTTGATCTTGTCTGTCACTCGGACTCAGGTGCTACAATGATTTTGCTGGACCGTAATCAGCTTCCACTGCCAACAACTTGCAGTTGCACAAAGTCCAAGGGAAAAGGTCTCGTGAATTAGATGTCCCAAGATCAGACTCAATTCAGAAAATTCTAGACAAAAAAATTTGATACGGAGAACTCCTCTGCTAACTTTGTTCTAATGACGTATAGTACTTCTATGGAAAATAATGCAGTTACATTACTTCTCACAATTCTACCTAGCATTTTGATTGTCCTTGAATTTGCTTAGCACAACGTCCCCTGCTCCAGCCTGTTCTCTGACCCACTGGGTTTGAACATAACCTGGAGGGAATCTATTACACTAAGAGAACTCTACACTGGTCAGAGTAGAGTAGTGCCTTCAGACTGTAAATTGTATAGTCTGTAAATTGTATAGTCTAATATAAATTGTGAATGCATCCCCTCATGCATTCACAAGTATTAAACTATTTTTAATGGGTGGCACAGTGGCACAACTGCAGAGTTGCTGTGGACATGGGTTCAATCTTGAACTTGGGTGACATCTGTAGAGTTTGTATGTTCTCCCAGTGACCTGCCTGTGTTTCCTCCGGGTGCTCCAGTTTCCAAAGCTTTGCAGGGTTTGAGGTTTGAGTTAATTGGCTTCTGTAAATTGTCCCTAGTGTGCAGGATAGAACTGGTGTATGGGTGATTGTTGGTCAGCAAGGACTCGGTGGGCCGAAGGGCCTGCTTCCGCGCTGCATCTTCAAACACATTTTTTTTAATGTAAAGATACTTCTAGTGAACATTTAAAACAAGTGCTTAAGCATGTACAGCATGAGAAAACTGAAGCTAAAACAAATCAATTACATTTAAGTAATCTGGGTAGGTTCCCAATCCAACTGTTTAAATGCTTTAAGACTTTGAAGAGGCCATCATCAAAATGACAGTGGCAAGAGTTCTCTGGAGATTTGAGATTTATTTGCAGGGACCCCTGCCCTTCTTGAGAGACACGAGGAAATTGCATTTGTATGTTCTAAGGAATACCTGTTTTTTTTAAAATGTCCATTGTAGTTTTGCAGGCAATTGATTTACTCTCACAGAGTAGGGAGATAAATGACAGTCAGTTGAATGGTGAAGGTTGAAGGGTACATGTAAATCTAACTTTCACAGAAACTCCTCTGCTATTCTTTAGATAATACCATGGGATTTTTAATATCCAGTAATGCAATTTAAAAAACCCAGCACATCTGTAAACATAGCTGTCACCCAGCACTATGCTGGGCAGTCAGGTGAGACGCCGTCTGATTTCAGCCCACCAATCAAAACCAAAAGTTAAACACTATGCCAAAATGGCACTCATAAAACATATATAAGGTCATAAGTAATAGTAGTAGAATGAGGCTACTCCACCATTCAATCATGGCTGATCTATATCTCTCTCTTAACCGCATTCTCCTGCCTTCGTCCCATAACCCCTGACACATTTACACTCTTGGTACACAGTTAGCCATGCCCTACCAGTATGGCACCATCAGTAAAAGTTGAATAGGGAGCAATATTGATTTTTTTTCAACCTGGCTAGAATTCATAGCCAGGTTGAAAAAAAACCTGTCTTCAAGCAGTCTTTGACCTAATCTTTGATCTGGCCTAGAGACAAAGCATGGTTGCAACACATTGAACTTCTTTGCTTGCTCAATAATAGGAGAATAGGAGGAATTACCATGATAATTTAAAGGGACAATGATCACTTTCTTTCTGCAGAGAAACTCAGTACAAATATTTAAAGGTTTATCTTACCTGCTTTGCAAAGGTAATATGGTTGCTCCACTGTTACTTCACTACCTTACTTTTTTCCAAGGATATTACCAAGACTTGAGGGCCTGGGCTATAGGGAAAGGTTAGGCAGGCTAAGGCTTTATTCCTTGGAGCACAGGAGGATGAGTGGTGATCTTCTAGAGGAGTTTAAGATCAAGAGGGGAATCCATAGGGTAAATGCACAGTCTTTCACCCAGAGCAGGGGAATCATCAACCAACCAGAGGAAAGGGGGGGGGGGGAGGAAAAATTTAATAGGAACATGGGGGGGGGGGGACTTTTTCACATAGGGTGGTGCGTGTCTGGAAATAACTGCCAGAGGAGGTAGTTGAAGCATGCATGAGGAAAAAAAGACTATTTAATAATGAAAGACAATTGGACAGGTACATGGAGAGGAAAGGTTTGGAGGGACATGAACCAAACATAAGGAGGTGGGACTTGTGTAGGTGGGACAACCTTGTCGGCATTGGCAAATTGGGCCAAGGGGCAAGTTGTATGACTCCATGACTTTATTAATATTAGAGTGCCTGTTTCCATATGTTAGCACTAACGTGAAAATATAATTTTCCGATGTTCACAGCACAGAAAGTATAAGAAAGCATAAAAACAAGCAATGGCCATTTAGTTTGTTTAATCAATAATCACCGATTGCCATTAATCGTGAGGGTCTACTCTGTCTCCCTTTCATCTTTGGATAATTAATGCTCAACCAAATAGGTCATTTCTTCAGAGGGACTGCAGTCCTTTATCGATTGGCCTTGACTAAAAGACCTTTTCTGTGCTATGCATTCATTTCCCATGTGTCTAATGACTGGGAGCTGAACACTGAGCCCAGACTCCATTCTGCAGAGCTCTTCTCATTTACCTTAATTACCTCAATTTAGATAACAGTCTCCTGCTCTGTTTCCGCTCATACCACACAATGACCCACCTATCATTTTGCTTACCTCGGCCGAACATGCAGTCAGATCTCCCCGTACACAGCTAACAAAGCAATTGTAATCAAATTATTATTTTCAATTCATGCACAAGCACACTACTTTTCCACAGAAATTGCATTTCACTATGACAGATAGGACAATATACATCTGGTTTAATGCTGCTTTAAGCCTCCGGCTTTTAATATCGGGAACTGGGTAGCAGAGAGTGTATTACAAGGAGGATGGGAGTGAACAAGTGAATGAAATTAAACACGATGGAAAGTTGTATATCAAAAAACAAACTAATGGTGCTGCCTTCTTCCTCCTGCAAGAAGGTTGGCACCAAAAATTGATGAAAACAAAATAATGTGAACTTAGCAGGTCATGAGCCTTCAGATGGAGTGATTTGCAAAACTATTATCTGTGGAATTCTCTGCCACAGAAAGCAGAGGAGGCCAATTCGCCAGATGTTTTCAAGAGAGAGTTAGATTTAGCTCTTCAGGCTAATGGAATCAAGGGATATAGGGGAAAAAGCAGGAACGGGGTACTGATTTTGGATGATCAGCCATTATCATATTGAATGGCGGTGCTGGCTAGAAGGGCTGAATGTCCTACTCCTGCACCTATGTTCTATATTTCTAAGGAAGCTTAGACATATGGGGGATATTTGGCCCATTATATTTGTAAGAGCAATTTGAAAATAATTGAAGAACTATTTGAAAATATTCCTTGGCTTTTTCACTGTTTCCCATAATGGATACAACCACTTTTATTCACTTTTGTCCATTTGGTTTCCAAGATTTGGGAAAGACAGTTTAAGTTTTTTTTTTAAATTGACTTACGGTGATTTTACTCAGTCTCCTGTGAATGGTGACCAAATCTGTGAGTTTAGACGAGTTTGCTCTTGATTCAAACTCACAGCATGGTCGACACGAGGTCCTTAGGAGGTCACTGGAACTCTCCTTCATGCTCAAGGGAAGTTCCCGAATACTTGTGGCCTCAGCTAGGTCGCGGAAAAATCTTCAGCATGTTGAAAAATTTTCCGCAAGTAATATTTGGTCGGCATGGTTCTTTTTAATTCGTAGTGCAGTGGAGTGGGGTCGCTATTTAGTTACAGACTGTCGAGGGCAGCCGTAGGCAATATTCTTCACTGACCAGGCATTTTAATTGGCTCATTGGAGTTTTCAGGACCAAGGAAAACCGACCGGTAAAATGCCCGCTAAACTTTATTATACTTCTTAAAAGTGTCCCCACTCCTTCTCCCCCCCTTCTTTCCCCTTCTTTCCCCTTCTCTCCCCTTCTCTCCCCTTCTCTCCCCTTCTCTCCCCTTCTCTCTCTCCTTCCCTCCCCTCTCTCTCTCCCTCTCTCTCCTTCTCTCTCTCTCTCTCTCTCTCTCCTCTCTCTCTCTCTCTCTCTCCCCTTCTCTCTCCTTTCTCTCCCCTCTCTCTCCCCTCTCTCCCCTTCTCTCCCCTTTCTCTCCCCTCTCTCTCTATCCTTCTCTCTCCTTCTCTCCCCCTCTCCCCTTCTCTCCCCTTCTCTCCCCTTCTCTCTCCCCTTCTCTCCCCCTTCTCTCCCCTTCTCTCCCCTCTCTTCTTCCCCTTCTCCCCCCCCCCCCCCCTGCCCCCCTCTAAATACACTGTGGCAACCCCTTCCTCTTCATCGCGGGTGTGAATTTCTGACAGTGCTCCCCCTTCCCTCTCCCCTCCCCCTTGCGATGTGTGTGTTTCTCCTTCCCCCCCCCCCCCCCCCCCCCCCCACCACGCTCTCTAAATACACTGTGGCAACCGTTTACCTTGTGTGTCATCGCGGGTGTGAATTTCTGACAGTGCTCCCCCGCTTTCCCTGGCTCCCGCCTTTGCGATGTGTGTGTGTGTGTGTGTGTGTGTGTGTGCGTGTGTGTGCGCGTGTGCGTGCGTGTGCGCGTGTGCGTGCGTGCGTGCATGCGTGCGTCTGTGTGTGCGATCGATCGATCCAGCTCGCGGTTTCAACGTGGACGGTCGATGCAGCTCGAGGTTTTCCAGGCGACTGCCCTCGAGCTTGAAGGTCGAAGGCACTCTTCTTAACTCGCGGATTAGGTCGCCGCAGTGGGACAGCCCCTTTAGCTCTTCCAACCTTTACCTTCCCCTCATCGGCGACCCTTACCCCTGCACTTCCAGCGTCCACCCAACCCCCTCCATTCATCATCCACCCTTCCCACTCTTCCCCACCATCCAATCTCCTGCTGCACCATTCACCCCTCCCTCATCCCTCAACTACCCAACCTCCCTTCGACCATCCACCTTCCCCCCTCTCCCTGTCATCCCCATCCACCGTTAAATCCCTTCCACAATACCCACCCTTATGTCTCCTCCCAAAATCCAGGCTTCTCCTCCCCCCACCATCCACCCTTCCTGTCCCCCCACCAACCAGACTTAATCCCTCTCCCTCACCATCCATCATGCCCCAGCCTGCTTCTGTAAAACTAGAAGAGGACAGATTGAATCTAGGTTTGTTCAGTTTAGTTTACTGTCACGTGTAACAACGGAATGACAATACATGATTACAAACGAGCCATTCACAGTTTGCAGATACATGATAAGGGAAAAACGTCTAGTGTAAGGCAAACCCAGTAAAGTCCGATCAACGATAGTCTGAGGGTCCCGAATGAGGTAGATATTAGTTCAGCACTGCTCTCTGGTTGCGGTTGGTTGGTTTAGTTCCCTCATAACAGTTGGGAAGAAACTGTCTCTGAATCTTCACACTTCTATACCTTTTGCCCAATGGGAGAGGGGAGAAGAGGGAGCAGCCAGGGTGCGACTCATCCTTGATTGTGCTGCTGGCCTTGCTGACGCAGCGTGAGGTATAAATGGAGTGAATAGAAGGGAAGGTTGGTTTGTGTGATGGTCTGGGCTACGTCCACAACTCACTGTACCTTCTGGCGGTCTTGGATGGAGCTGTTGCCAAACCAAGCTGTGATGCATCCCGATAAAATGCTTTCCACGATGCATCAGTACAGGTTGGTGAGGGCGAGGGTTGTTGGGAATGTTTAAACCAACCCCTTCTGCTTCTGACACACCCATCTCAGTAATTTAAGCAAACTCGAGAGGCTTTCTATTGTGCAAAATAAATCATGGTTTAAAAAATGAGTTATTTTCCCTTATTGCAGCCCGCCCATTCTTCTCCATCAAAGTGTAGAGTTTTTATGGTTTTGGATTAATCTCTTACCATGTACATGAGGTGGATTTCAGATTAAGATTAATGTCCCCAGCTGCATTTTATTTGTTAAAACAGAGGTAGCAGTTGTGTAGATAATGCTATTGGAAACGGTTTGATCTGCTCAGTCAGATTCCTGCTTCTCTGAGTCTGTCATGTCAAACTCAGACCAACTCTGCCAAACTTTAATTACACCGTTTCAGGAATGTGATAGCATTTTATCATTCCAAATAAAAAGAGCTGAATGCAACTCTATGTAGACCAATTATTTACCTCGGAGATTGCTTGACTACCTTCCAGCATTTGTCTGATGTTCTATTTATGCTTAGCTTTCCTGCTGCGTGTACACTCACTTTGAGACCTGACTTTGAATCCAGTCTGGACTGATGGGGATAAACCACTCCCTGCACCATTGTTCCGCAGGTTCTGGTACAAGCTCAGCTTGTTGCAGTTTCAGCCCAGTTCTTAATGGGTATGAACAGACTGTGCCAAATTGGCTAATTGGGATGGTGTCACGCCGTAATACTTGGAAAAATGTAAAAATCAAGAACGACTGCCAGCATACGTTAACAAGTGTCCCAGAGAATTAAAGTTCAGAAAAATGTTCCCATGTGTTGCATCTCATTGCTTGGTAGCTACTAAATGGACATGTTAATAACTAATCCCGTTGTTTATCCTGTTGTAATAAACATCTGGCCAGGAGATGAGACCGACAGCAAATTATATACTTTCTGTCATATTGTCTTAAAAAAACAGATCAGCAAATATTTTGTGAAATCCAGCTGGATATATCAAAAGCATATTCCCCCAACGCAACCCGTTCCCCCAACACAATATTTAAGCACTCACCGATAGCCCCAACGCAACCCGTTCCTCCAACGCAATATTCCACCACTCACCCATAGCCCCTAACTGTGCAGGCGTGGCTCATTTCCCCCAGCATCCCCCCCCTTCCTCTTCATGTGTGGGAGGGGAGGAAAGTGGGGTGCGTGACGGGGGTGGTGTGGGGTGGGAGGACAGGAGGGGTGTGTGTGGACGGGGAGGTGTAGGAGGGGCAAGTTGGGCCGAAAGGACTGTTTCCATGCTGTAAGACTCAAGGTTCTCAGTGCCTTCTTGAATGCTATGTCTCCACTGTAGTGCTCATGGGATGTGTATTGCGATAAATTAGTTGAGCTATCACACATTTTCAAGGAAGCTTTGAGAACACTTCCATTTTCCCTCTATCTTGTAGATAATCTCTTTCCAAGATAGATCACATTGTTAATTGCCTGTATTGATGTCCCAAGCCAATATGATCAGCACTGTCTGCCCAATGAGGCTTGCTGAGTTTAATTAAGGCCTCACGCACCAGGGATAATAGGCTCACTTATCCTGCCAATGTACTTGAAGGGTTTTTTGAAGGCAGCATTGGTGATGTCACGCTTTTGTGCCGTCTGTAGCTGGTCCACATCTCAGAGGCATAAAGGAGGCTGGGAATCACAGCAGCCTAGTCAACAATCAGCTTTGCCAGGTTTGAGGGCTTGATCTTCAACACTCTTTACCTCAGCCAGCCCAAGGTTTTGCTGAAGGTAATGATGAGCTTCACCATCAATATCATCATCTCGCTTTGCTACTCTTGAGATATGGCCAATGACTCATGTCTACAAGGGTCTTGACACGGGCCGCTATTGTTGTAGGTGAAAATTGGTGGAAGACCATTGTTTTGTAGATGTGGCAGCCCATCCCTTGTACATTTTGGTGAATGATTAAAAAATGATATCAAATGTACAGAGCATGCTGAGAATACTAAGTAGATCAAGCACTATCTCTAGGCAGTGAAACATTTAACAATGCGAGTTGAAGAACTGAGTTTCTGAGTTTAGTTTATTGTCACGTGAACCGAGGTACAGTGAAAAAAATTTGTTGCACGCTATCCAGTTAGCGGAAAGACTATACATGTTTACAATCGAGCCATTCACAGTGTGCAGATACATGCTAAAGGGATTAACATTTAGAGCAATTTCTCTGAATGGGGAAAATATGGTTTGTGTTAAAATGGAATCCTTCATCACTGTCGGTGCCTTTTATGCGGCCACTTTGTATACCTTGGGGGTGCAAAACAAAGAATATCACTGTGACTTGTCACATGTGAGAATAAAATACCATTCATTCATTCAAAATTAGAAAATTAGCACTTTTTAAGCTGCAGGGAAGATCATCTGTGGGCAGTGAAACATTTCATAATTCGTTGAGGTACTTTGATTTGAATGGGGAAAACATTAGAACATTTGCACTTTTTAAGCTGCAGAGAAGAGGGAAGGGAGGAGAGAACAAAGGGAATGTTTGTGATTGTTTGAAGATCACGATACTGATTGTTAGGCACTAAATGATGTATGCGATAGCTTGTTAATGACAGCTAATTTAAACTGAGGTGTTCTTCTTCCAATATAATGTACTACAATGAGCCCCGACAATGCAGCCTCCAGTTGGAAGTGTTTGTGATTGAGGGCACTGGATTGATGTATGGAGAGGCTTGAAGCAATAATGAGAAGACTATGTGCTTCATCAATTCAGCTTCAGTTTAGTTTATTGTCACGTGTATTGTCACCGAGGTATGGTGAAAAGCTTTTGTTGTGTTCCATCCAGTCAGCAGAAAGACAATGCATGATTGCCATCGAACCATTTACAGTGTATAGATACATGATAAGGGAATAACATTTAATGCAATGTAAAACCACCAAAGTTCAGTCAAGGATAGTACAAGGGTCACCAAAGAGGTAGATAGTAATTCAGCACTGCTCCCTGGTTGTGGTAGGATGATTCAGTTACCTGATAACCGCCGGGAGGAAACTGTTCCTGAATCTGGAGGTGTGCGTTTTCACACCTCTATACCTTTTGCCTGATGATGATGAGGGAAGGCATGGCTATCTTCTGTGTTTAAGAAGGAACTGCAGAAGCTGGAATATCGAAGGTACACAAAAACGTTGGAGAAACTCAGCGGGTGCAGCAGCATCTATGGAGCGAAGGAAATAGGCAACGTTTCGGGCCAAAATCCTTCTTCAGACTGATGGGGGGTGGCAGGGAGAAGAAAGGAAAAAGGAGGAGGAGACAGCCCGAGGGCTGAGGAAGGGGAGGAGACAGCAAGGGCTAACAAAATTGGGAGAATTCAGTGTTCATGCCCGCAGGATGCAGACTCCCCAGGCGGAATATGAGGTGCTGTTCCTCCAATTTCCGGTGTTGCTCGCTCTGGCCATGGAGGAGACCCAGAACAGAGAGGTCGGATGGGGAATGGGAGGGGGAGTTGAAGTGCTTCGGTACGTCGAACAATCCTTGTTCAATACGTACCAGGGCCCCATCCCCGACCTCTACCTCCGTTACATCGACGACTGCACCCACACACAAATGACTGACTTCATCCACTTCACCACTAACTTCCATCCGGCACTCAAGTACACCTGGACAATTTCCAACACTTCCCTATCATTCCTTGACCTCACTATCTCCATCGCAGGTGATAGACTTCTGACCGACATCCACTATAAACCTACTGACTCCCATGGCTATCTGGACTACACTTCTTCCCACCCTGCTTCCTGTAAGGACTCCATCCCCTACTCCCAATTCCTCCGTCTACGCCGCATCTGCTCCCAGGATGAGGCGTTCCACACCAGGGCATCTGAAATATCCTCATTCTTCAGGGAACGGGGGTTCCCCTCCTCCACCATAGATGAGGCTCGCACCAGGGTCTCTTCCATACCCCGCAACACTGCTCTCTCTCCCCATCCCCCCACTCGCAACAAGGGCAGAGTCCCCCTAGTCCTCACCTTTCACCCCACCAGCCGTCACATACAACAAGTAATCCTCCGTCAGTTTCGCCACCTCCAACGTGACCCCACCTCTCGCCACATCTTCCCATCTCCCCCTATGTCTGCCTTCCGCAAAGACCACTCCCTCCGTAACACCCTAGTCAATTCTTCCCTTCCCTCCCGTACCACCCTCTCCCCGGGCACTTTCCGTTGCAACCGCAAGAGATGCAACACTTGTCCCTTTACCTCGACTCCATCCAAGGACCCAAGCAGTTGTTCCAGGTGCAACAGAGGTTCACCTGCATCTCCTCCAACCTCATCTATTGCATCTGCTGCTCTAGATGTCAGCTGATCTACATCGGTGAGACCAAGTGGAGGCTGGATGATCGTTTCGCCGAACACCTCCGCTCAGTCCACAATAACCAACCTGACCTCCCGGTGGTTGTCCTGGGTCTCCTCCATGGCCAGAGTGAGCAACACCGGAAATTGGAGGAAGAGCACCTCATATTCCGCTTGGGGAGTTTGCATCCTGCGGGCATGAACATTGAATTCTCCCAATTTTGTTAGCCCTTATTGTCTCCTCCCATCCCTCAGCCCTCGGGCTCCTCCTCTCGGGTTTTTCCTTTCTTCTCCCTGCCAACCTCCTATCAGTCTGAAGAAGGGTTTCGGCCCAAAACGGTGCCTATTTCCTTTGCTCCATAGATGCTGCTGCTGCACCCACTGAGTTTCTCCAGCATGTTTGTGTACCTATGGCTATCTTCTGATTTACGAGTGATTGTACTGTGAGGTTAAAACAATGATTTCATTCTACTTGTGATTTGGCTGTTGAAGTGTAATTCAATCAGTACCTCAGCTGAAAGGTTGAAAATTGTTTCTATCGAGGCGACCACTCCATTGCCACAGGGCTTAAAAAACTCCTGATTAATCTGTTTCATCCAACTGCTTCACTAGTCTGAGGTTGAGAAAAAATCAATTAATGCAGTCAGCATCTCACATTGATGGAGAGAGGCGTCCAAGGATATAATTCCTGCTCTAAAGGACAGGCAGGAAGATAGTCAGTAGTTAATGAAAACAACTCAGATTTACAAGAATGATTCCAGGAATGAGTAGGTCAACCTATGACGAGCGTTTGTTGGCACTGGGCCCGTACAAGCTGGAGTTTAGAAGAATGAGGGTGGACCTCATTGAAACATACAGAATAGTGAAAGGCTTAGATGGAATGGATGTGGAGCGGATGTTTCCACTAGTGGGAGAGTCTGGGACTGATTGGAGGCCATAGCCTCAGAATTAAAGGACGTTCTTTTAGGAAGGAGATGAGGAGGAATTTCTTTAGTCAGAGGGTGGTGAAGCTGTGGAATTCTTTGCCACAGAAGGCTGTGGAGGCTAAGTCAGTGGATATTTTTAAGGCAGAGATAGATAGATTCTTGATTAGTATAGGTGTCAGAGGTTAGGAGAATGGGGTTAGGGGGGAGAGATTGATCAGCCATGATTGAATGGCGGAGTGAACATGATGGGCTGAATGGCCTAATTCTACTCCTGTCATTTATGACCTTATGACCTTGCATTTCTGTAGCAGCTTTCGTAACCTCAGAAAGTCCTAAGATAATTTGCAGGCAATAATTGACCACAAATTGCTGCTCGTGCTGTGAAGTTATAAGTTGCCATTAAGTCATGAGATGAAATGAAGTAATTAAAAATGAAATTACTCTTGTACTGCAGCAGATTTGCTCTATCATGGACCCATAAATGACATGTGTAGGAAGGAACTGCAGATGTTGGTTTACACCGAAGATAGACACAAAATGCTGGAGTAACGCAATGGGACAGGCAGCATCTCTGGATAGAAGGAATGGGTGATGTTGTACGTTGAGAGATGCGGTCTATCCCACTGAGAATTTTATGTCTATCTTCGACGTAAACCAGTAACTAGAGTTCCTTCCTGCACATTTTGTCTGCTCCACATAACAGCTCCACAAGGTATGCCTATTTTGAAGAAGGTTCTCCTCCTCTCTCCGACAAGATTTCTGCGAGGTCCTCTCCCGCTGCTTCCCCTCTGTGGAAGGGTCTCGACCCGAAACGTCACCAATTCCTTCTATCCAGAGATGCTGTCTGTCTTCCAGCATTTTGTGTCTACCCATCAATGACAAATTGATACTGATTACATAATCTGTTTCAATTAAGTCATTTTAAAAGATAAATTATTTGGCAGAAGTCAAAAGGCTACTTCTTTTTAACATAATGCTGAGTAATATATTTCATCAGCGCGACAAGGTAAATGGTGTAACAACTGGTATTTCATCTTACCAACAAAACTACTAGGACGTTGCAGAAATCTTGACGGAGAGAGTAGGAGAACTTCTTCAAAGTAGGCATACCTTATGGAGATTTTGCTGTTGGGCAGACAAAATGTACAAGAAGGATGCTGGTTTACATCGAAGATAGACATAAAATGCTGGAGTAACTCAGCGGGACACACAGCATCCTTGGAAGTTGCTTTTAAATCTGAATTATAAAGTTATAAAGGCGTACAGGTTGGTAGGTGAATTGGTTTGGTATGAATGTAAAATTGTCACTAGTGTGTATAGGATGGTGTTAGTGTGCGGGGATCGCTGGTTGGTGTGGACTCAGTGGGCCAAAGGGCCGTTTTCAGTGCTGTAGCTCTAAACTAAACTAAAACAAAAACATCCTGTATACTGATGGTGAGCATACGATGTGAAACCATTGTCCGATGAGTGGTGAGCTGTGTTTTACAATGGCGATGGCAGAGTGAAGGTGGCATATGCACAAGACCTATTTGCATGGAACAACTGTTTACATCTGGCTGAAACACATTTGCACACAGTGTGTGTGCCCTTGCTTGAATAATATGGCTGCCGTGGGTTTGCAAGTGAATTGCGGGCACCGTGAGACAGCAGTACGCTTTAATCAACAGTAACACATACCAAATGTAATATATCAAAAGTTCATCCATTTGGTATGATTAAATCACCACAGTCCCTGCACTACGGTATGAAGTGGATGGTTCAGCTAACTTTGCCTTGTAACTTTGGCATCTGCCTATGTTTACAACAGGCTGGTAATTGAATTACCTCTGCCTGACTAGAGATTTTAAATAAACAACAGATCAGAATGCCTTACAGTCTCTTGCTTGAGCGATTATAGTAATTTTAATTTAACGACTGACACTACGATACATTTCCCTTTCTCACTGCTCTGTTACGCTATGAATGAAACCCTGGTGTATGCACAGCCATTTGGAGCGGGAGAGGTAAAATCTACACTGAACTCATGAGATGCAACCTGTTGTGACTGAGCACATAACCCTTCCTTTGACAGAAGTACATTCCTAGCTTGGAGGTCTTACTAAGGTAAACTGCAGAACATAAACAATTGTAATTGTAACATTTCCTTTGAATTAGTCTTTAGTCTCCCCGCCTCATCCCTACACCACCTCTGCAGGCTTCAGCTTATTCTTTCTCTCCTGAATAGGGTGTATCTGTCAACAGTTTGATAGAATCATTAAAATATTACAAAGTCACAATACTGAATGACATTGCAAGTGCTCAAATTGTGTTGATGATATGTTACAGTGGGCTTTCATACGGAAAGGCAATTTTAATGGAGTTACATGTTCATAGTGGAATTACATCGGAGTTAGATTTTGGGAAAATACTAACATGTATATTTTCCTGTACCAGTTCCCTCCACTGTTAATACCAGTTAACTATGTACCATAATGAACTGTCTTGTGTACAAGGACTATTTGTTTCCAACTGTGGAGTCTTTAGTACCCTACTGTGAATATTACAGCTCATAGAGACATAGAGTGATATAGCATGAAAACAGGCCCTTCAGCCCAACTTGCTCACACTGGCCAACAGGTCCCAGCTACACTAGTCCCTCCTGCCCACGTTAGACCCATATCCCTCCAAACCTGTCCTATTTATACACTTGTCTAACTGTTTCTTAAATGTTGGGATAGTCCCTGCCTCAACTACCTCCTCTGGCAGATTGTTCCATACCCCAGCCATCCTTTGTGTGAAAAGGTTACCCTATTAGATTCAGATTCCTATTAAATTTTTTCCCCTTCACTTTAAACCTATGGTCCTCTTGGCTTCGATTCACCTAATCTGGGCAAGAGACTCTGTGCATCTATCCGATCTATTCCTCTCATGATTGCATACACCTCTATAAGATCACCCCTCTTCCTCCTGCGCTCCAAGGAATAGAGTCCCAGCCTACTCAACCTCTCCTTATAGCTCAGACCCTCTAGTCCTGGCAACTTCCTCGTAAACATGTTGTTCAAGAGGAACTGCAGATGCTGGAAGATCGAAGGTACACAAAAATACTGGAGAAACTCAGCGGGTGCAGCAGCATCTATGGAGCGAAGAAAATAGGTGACGTTTCGGGCCGAAACCCTGCATCAGTCTGAAGAAGGGTTTCGGCCAGAAACGTCACCTATTTCCTTCGCTCCATAGATGCTGCTGCACCCGTTGAGTTTCTCCAGCATTTTTGTGTATCCTCGTAAACATTCTCTGTTGATAATCACAATCTACTGATAGTCAGGTACATACCTTGCTCTCTTTCCATTTCACTTTCTGCCCACAGTTTGTAAACTCAGAACCCTTGGCTCTTGGGAAATGCTCTGATACCAGAGCTATGGTCAATTTCTGAGTGTATGTACCACAACTAGTATCCCTACTTCACCATTGTCCCATAGCCAACACCAGTCCTATTAATATATGTACAGTTAGCCAATTTTCCATCTCAAATGACCACAATGTCCCTTTTGTTTTGCTTACTCAGCTTGGTTTGATAATTCATTTTAAATGATGATAACTATTTATCATATAGTTATAGTAGCAATGTTACAAAATTTTGAGATTTAAAAAATCAAGTCTGCAATTTAACCCATCAGATAAAGCATAACAATAAGTTTAATTTGACACCTAATTCACTTTCATATCTCAAGTAATAAAAAAAGTTATGGCCATTTTCATACTCGGAAATTAGCATCTTGTTCCCTATTGATTTTCTATGGACATAACAAAAAAGCTGTGATCGTGGACAGTCAAAAGCCCATAACCTTCTTAACAATTAAGAGAACTGAATGAAATTTTCAGTTATCATAGATTGAAGCATTCTGAAACAAATATAAAATAATCTTACTTGGATGACCTGAAATTAAGCATATAATTAGTTAGTTACCCAATTGTAGCTAATTTCAAACTTCAATTACTAGATCTAAACATCTATCCATTTCTTAATAAATGATTAACATTTTAAATAGCCCAAGTGTCCAAATAATATTCACAAATAATTCACAATAAAACATGATTTTTAAATCTCATTTACATCAATTTATAGGCCAAATGGAAGGAATTTAGTGTTCAATTGCTGTAAATTAACGTCAATTTAAATCGGCTTTCTAGTGGGTTCCTGTGAACGCGCTGGTTTAGAACGTTCACATTGCACTGGATTTGTGCCCTCAAGTGCCCAGAAAAATACTGCGGGATATAAAGAGCCCAAAATGAACTACTCGCTATAGAAAACTTTATATACAGGGTTATATACAAGCCCCATTTAATGTAAAAATAAGGTACATACCTTTAATTGTTTGCTTTATAAAACCCTGGGGCTGCGAGAGGTTGCGGGTTGAGAGAGTGATTTTTAAACTACTATAACTATTATACAGGGCCATAAAAACTAATAATACCTTTTGCGACGGGGTCTTTCAGCGATTTTCCGTTAATGATTTACTAGGCTGAACATTTTCGATTGGAATAGCCTAGTAAAAATCGCGTTTTAAACCCGCCCCCTCTAAACAG
Source organism: Leucoraja erinaceus (assembly GCF_028641065.1). Lineage (NCBI taxonomy): Eukaryota > Metazoa > Chordata > Chondrichthyes > Rajiformes > Rajidae > Leucoraja > Leucoraja erinaceus. The sequence goes on from NC_073387.1 coordinate 8,046,635, forward strand.
CGCCAAAATCGCGCACACGGGGTAGGGCAGATGCTCAGCCACGATTCAGATAGGTTTTGTAACATACCTAGTTATAGGGGTGGCATGGTGACACAGCGGTAGAGTTGCTGCCTCACAGCACCAGAGACCCAGGTTCGATCTTGATTATGGGTGCTGTCTGTATGGAGTTTGGAAGTTCTCCCTGTGACCTGTGTGGGTTTCCTCCCGGTGCCTAAATGTGGGCTTCCTCCCACATTCCAAAGACCTAGGTTTGTAGGTTAATTGACAGTATCATTGTAAATTGTCCCTAGTGTGTATAGGATAGTGTTAATGTACGGGGATCATTGGTCAGTGCAGACTTGGTGGTCCAAAGGGCATGTTTCCACTCTAAACTAAATATCAAAATATATAATATAGCTACCTATATATTCATGAAATGAAATGCAATGTGCATAAGCCTCCATTAGCTGCCTAAATGCACAACACACAAAGGAAGTTGGATTTATTCTAAATTACACTGACATAGAAGTCCATGGAGAAATGTTGTTCACTTTTCCAAGGTGCAGCCTAAAGGGAGACTTACAGGTATCTCTTTCTGGTTTTGTACGTGATGGTTAAAGTCTTAATAACATGGGAGCTTGTCAGAAATACTGTGTTTACATTCTCTTAATCTTTATTGCTGGCCTGCAGTGTTTAGTTTTATCGAAGAAGTGTCTGAAGAATAGTTACAAGTCTAATAATTTAGACAAAACCATATCTCTTAGTATCAGGGCAGCACCTCTCCTCAGCCTTCCTTCAAATGTCTGCTTAAATGCTTTTCTTCCTCAGTGTATTTTCATCGTGTTGCAATCAAAGTTTATTTGTTTTTTTTTAATTTATTTTTATTAGAAGCAATTGTACAAGGATAAAACATTCGGCATCTACAATTATACATTTATTGTACAGCTTCATTTTTAACATAACCTAAATTTAAAAAAAAAAGGAAAAAAGAAAACAAAAGGAAAGCAAGAAAAGAAGAAAAGAAAAAATGAAGAGATAAAATATAAGTGATATACCTTGCCCCTCCCCCCCCCCCCCTCCTCACCCATCGTAGCTTCAGATTTAAATTTAATTTTGTGTTTCACCATGCTATAGTTGTAAAAATTCAGTAAATGGTGTCCATGTCTTAAGAAATGTATCTGTTTTTTCCGCCAAGACAAGCCTAATGTAATCCAAGTGTAGTGTCTTAGTGTTGCAATCAAAGTATGGGACATGCTTTACTCCTTTTGACATACTCTTCTGGCCAGTACTAGCTTCTGAGCATTAAATTAGCTTTTCCTTCTTGACATCTAATAATTTATAATGAGTTAGTTGGTGGGATAATTTAGTATGGAGAACTATCCGCCATGTAGGTGGGTGGGTGAGCAGAGAATCAAAATGGAGTCAGTGGCCATTTGCAAGAGAACAGGTAATCGCGGAATAAGTAGAGGAATGGGATAGATCATTTGCTTGAAGAGAAAGGATAGACCCATTAGGCTAAATGGACCCCCAACAGTGTTGTAGGAAAATGTTATATATCCGATAATGTTGATATATGTTCAGAAGAAAATACACAATTTAGGCCTGTGCATGCATCTGCAAATATAATCCTCAGGTGAATTGTAAATTAATTGACGAAAATAAATTAAAAACAAATAAGAATAGTTGTGAGAAAATGTGACAACCGCTCTCACCCACAGGCAATTGAGAACTGGTCCAAGAAATCCCTCTGGACTGGTTAACCCCATTCAATATCTATATCTTGTACAAAGCGGTGTCTGCCCCAGAGAAAGACAGCTTCATCTCTCACTGTCGGGCACAAAATGCCAGAGTTACCCAGCAGGTCAGACAGCATCTCTGGAGAACATGGATAGATGACATTTAGGTCGAGACCATTCTTCAGACTTCTTCAGTCATTAAGAAGGGTCTCGACCCAAAACATCACTTATCCATGTCCTCCAGAGATGCTGCCTGACCTGGTGGGTTGCTCAAGCACTTTGCATTCTTTTGTGTATTAACCAGCATCTGCACATCCTTGTTTTTATCTCTCGATGTCTATTGCATTCAAAATACAAAATATTCTTCTCAGCAAAGATTCAGACATTGTGCAGGAAAACCTTCTTCAAAATAGGCTGTGTCCTGCCTGACTTTGGAAGTAAATACACTAGTATTGACATACATTTGCAGTTAACAGAGCTTAGTGTGGAACTGGTATAAGAACCACCCAGAACATCTCCCAATCATGATCTTTCAATCAAGAGTAAAGGAAGTGATAAAGGCCATAGTGAGAGCAGACACAAATAGCTGGAGTAACTCAGCGGGTCAAACAGCATCTCTGGAGATAAGGAATAGAAGACGTTTCGGGTCGAGACTCTTCTTCAGACTGAGAGTCAGGGATTAGATTTAGATTTAGATTTAGATTTAGCTCTTAGCACTAAAGGAATCAAGGGATATGGGGAAAAAGCAGGGAATGGGAAAAGGAATTAAAGTGTTTTGCAATCGGGAGGTCAGGTGGGCCGAGGCAGACTGAGCGAAGGTGTTCAGCAAAATCATTGCATAGTCTACGTTTGGTCCAACCGATGTATAAGAGTTCACACCTTGAACAATGGATACAGTAGATGAGGTTGGAGGAGGACCAAGTGAACCTCTGCCTAACCTGGAAAGACTGTTGGGGGTCCCTGGACAGAGTCAAGGGAGGGGGTATAAGGGCAGTTGTTGTATCTCCTGCAGTTACAGGGGAAGGTACCTGGTGAGGGAGTGATTTGGGTGGGAAGGGATGAGCAGTGAAGGCATTGCATTCAGTCTGATGCACAGATTTATGGGGCTGAGTGGTATCAATCAATCCCATTACAGTTTGAATGTACTCAATTTATGGAAGGTGATTCAGACTGGCCAATGCCACTTGCATGATTGCATTAGCAACGGATGTGAGACTAGCTTTGCTCACTGTTCAAGACTGGTTATTTACATCATTCACATGAATGCTTCTTCATTGCCTAAAGGTGCAAGCTAAGCAAGGATTTGGAAGGATAAAGTCTGACAAGAATTGACAGGCTGTTTTATTGTGCACCATGAGAGACACGCAGTTATGTCCTGACTCAATTCGATCAATGTAGCATTATGATGGAAAATATAGATATGTTATAGGTTATCATTCTCTATTAAACAAAATGCCTGCAGCACTTGTGAGTTTACAGTTTTAACAAAAGACTTTTCAGGTGTTTATGATAACAGAAGTCAGATTCAGTATAAAGCTTACTGGCCATTTTACAGGTAAATTTATTTCCCATTATGTCTCGTTTTCCTAAGTTACCCATTCTAACATATGGAACACTGCCATTTACTGAAATGAGGGGTATCCAAAGCTCTGAATGATATATTACAACATTTAATGCAGTTTCATTTTTGTAATCCCAAAGAAGGTTTATAATTATCCCAACTGAATCGCACATTTCTCCTGCAGTGTTCATGTTATTTCACAACAGGCCCCATACTTGAAGAGGGATGTGCTGGCACTGGAGAGGGTCCAGAGGAGATTTACGAGAATGATTCCAGGGATGATTGGTTTAATGGGTGATGAGTGTTTGACGCCACTGGGCCTGTACTCGCTGGAGTTTAGAAGGATGAAGAGGGACCTCATTGAAACTAACCAAATGGTGAAAGAGTGGATACGGAGAGGATGTTTCCACTAGTGGGAAAGTCTAGGACCAGAGGGAATATAAGGACATTGTTTAGAAAGGAGATGAGGAGGAATTTGTTTAGTCAGAAGGTGGTAAATCTGTGAAATTCATTGCCACGGATGTCTGTGGAGGCCAAGTCATTGGATATTTTTAAAGTGGAGATTGTCATATTCTTGATTAGGAAGGGTATCAAGGGTTATGTGGAGAAGACAGAAGAATATAATTGAGAGGGAAAGATAGATCATTATGATTGAATTGCAGAGTAGACTCTGAAAGGTTGTATCTCTGCTCCTATGACATGAACTGTGAACGTATATGGGACAGTGATCACTTTGATTTGGATGGGTGCAGAACCAACATAGGCATCTCAGTCAACACTTTTAGTTTAGTTTTCTTTAGTTGAGAGACACACAGCGAGAAAACAGGCCTTTTGGCCCACTGAGTTTGTGCTGACCAATGATCACCCAAATACAAGTTTTATTCTGCATACTGGGGACAATTTACAGAAGCCAATTAGCCTACATACCTGCATGTCTTTGGAATGTAGAAAGAGTGTAGGAGCATCCGATAAAAACACACAGGGAGAATGAAGAAACTCCCTACAGACAACACCCATAGTCAGGATCAAACTGGGTCTCTGGTTTTGTAAGGCAGTAACTCTACCTATGCCCCACCATACCATCTTGATTACGACTGCTGGTTGTATGAGTCAAATGAAATTTGATAGCATGAGTTCTGTTCATGCTGGGCATAAATGTCCATTCAAAATGTCTCAAAATCTTTACAAGTTGGCAAGGTAACTCAGGGTGATTGATGTTATATGGAATAACATCAGCCAAGTGCATGAGGGAGTGTTTTTAATGTGCTGAGTCTGAAGAATGTCATGGAGGCACAATGGAACAAGCTGAAGGCTATATCTGACTGTGATTGATCTGATGTGGAAGTGATTGGGCCTGGCATTGGTTACATGAAGTTAAAAGCAACATTTCTCAGAACTGACTTACTTTGTGCTTTGTGACAGGAGAAGGTGTTTGAGGCTGCTTATATGTATTAACCAATTGTGCTTCTTTACTTCTCCATCTTTTTTCATGCTCCTGAATCTTATTACTCTTGAAGCCTCTGTCCCCTTTCAAAAACCTGGATATTCTTCTAAACATGGTATTTTGGGCAGACAGTTTTAAAATTCCCTCAAACTGTCATAACAACAGGTTTTCAAAGATCAAGTGTTACGCAGATGAGGTTGAATTTGAGGGTCAATTTTGCACATGCACGTTACTAATGGAAACCCCCAACATTAGCGGTGGCACAGTGGCGCAGTGGTGGAGTTGCTACCTTACAATGCCATAGCCCTGGGTTCTATTCTGTCTACGGCTGCTGTGTGTACGGAGTTTGTATGTTCTCTCTGTGACCACGTGGGTTTTCTCCAGTGGATCCAGTTTCCTCAAACATTTCAAACACGTGCAGGTTTGTTGGTTAAGTGGCCTCTGTAAATTGTCCTGTGAGTGTCGGATGGAACTAGTGTGTGGGTGATCATTGGTTGTCATTGACTTGGTGGGCCTCAGGGTCTGATTCCACGTTGTATCTCTAAACTAAACTAAATTAAACTATACTAAACTAAACTAAATTAGCTGTCCATCATGGATTAGAAATTGTAAGACATAACTCTCTGACATAGAAGGCATTGAAACAGTGCTTCCAGCTGGTCTTAAAATTGTCCTACATGTCTGTTTATCCTAGATTCCATTGTTAAAAAAGTGAAGTAACTCCTTGACTGGGCAATAGATTCTCTGAGTTTACCACCAATCGTACCTCCAGACCTGGCAGCACATGTTTGGCAAATCATGGAAATGTCTGTTCATCCCAGAGAAAATCTAGTGAACCGTTGGTTGATTGTAACCATCTCCCTACTGTGAAGTTGCCAAAGCAGTTTAATTATTCACCAAGTTAGCAGCATGGCAGAGCAGTTTGTATTTATGCCTCAGAGCCCCAGAAATCCAGGTTCAATCCTGATGTATGCACAGTTTGCACATTCTAATTGTGACCACATAAGTTTCCACATCCCAAGGATGTGGTCCTACAGTGGAAACAGGCCCTTCGGCCCACCGAGTCAGCACTGACCAGCAATCCCTGGACATTAACACTATCCTACACACACTATGGACAATTTACACATACACCAAGCCAATTAACCTACATACCTGTATGTCTTTGGAGTATGGGAGGAAACTGAAGATCTCGGAGAAAACCCACATGGCACCGGGAGAATGTGAAAACTCCATAGAGATAGTACCCATAGTCGGGATTGAACCCGGGTCTCCGGTGCTGCAAGCGCTGTAAAGCCCCTGTCCCACTTAGGAGACCTAAACAGCAACCTCTGGTGACCTTGCCCGCCACCCAAAAAAAAAATCAAGGTCGAGGTGACCTGCAACCTCCTACCACCTCCTATCCATATGTTGAAAATCTTCCTCGACTATGAAGAATACCGGCTTCGACTAGACCTGCGACTAAAACATTATCCAGGGTGCGAGTCATCCCTAGATTATGCTGCTGGCCTTGCCGAGGCAGCATGAGGTATAAATAGAGTAAATGGAAGGGATTTGTCGGAAAGAACTGCAGATGCTGGTTTAAGTCGACAGTAGACACAAAGTGTTGGGGAAACTGAGTCAATGGAAGGGAGGTTGGTTTGTGTGATGGTCTGGGCTGTGCAAAAGATTTCCTGCAATTTCTTGCGTTCATGAATGGAGCTGTTCCTAAACCATGCTGTGATGCATCCCGATAAAGTGCTTTCTATGGCCCATTTGTCAAAGTTGGTGAGAGTTGTTGGGGGCATACTAAACTTCGTAAACCTTCTGAGGAAGTAAAGGCGATGGTGTGCTTTGCTTCCTGAGGTCACTGACCATCTGTGAGAGAATACTCCTTATGCGTGCTCACCTTTTTCCCAATTATTCTTGCACGTTACAAGACTTTTTTGTTTTCTCTGTAGCCCTGCAACTTATTCTCTGTAACATGCCCATCAACTTCCCTTTGACTCCTCTGCCCCTTACCTGCACTAGCCATCACTCAGAGTAGTCAGATAAACTATGAGCACATCCTTGGGATGTGAAAATCCATGTGGTCAAAGTTGGAATGTGCAAACTGTGAACATATCAGGATTGAACCTGGAGCACTGGAGCACTGATGCAACAAGCCAAACTGGTCTGCCACTGTGCTACTTTGCTGAATTATGAAACAGCTCTGGCAACTTCACAGAGAAAGCAAACTCATTACTAGCATTTATTTCAAGAGGGCATATATACAAAAACTGGGATGTCATGGTGAGGCTCCATAACAAGGGTGGGCAGCCTTGTTCAGCATAGGGGCCAGGACGCATGTCTGTGAGTGGATGGCGGGCCACATCTTTCACGTGTACACATGGATCCCGTCCCCATCCCGCCCCTTCGAGGACACAAACACAGAGCACTGGCCCATAGTTATGGGCGCTCACCAACACGGCACACCTACGGTCCATTGCCTTGGCTCTGTCCTGAAGGCGGTGGCTCAAATACTCACACTCACTCGTCCCCGGCCTATTGACAACCCCAATCCCGACCGTGAAGCCCAGACACAGAAGGTGCGCGGCCATGCCGGCGGTTTTGCGCAGGATGCGGTACAGCCAGAGCTCGGCCCCGCTCGGGCGTCAGTGGCTCCGCCATTGCGGCCGTCAGTGCAGGCCTCCTTGCATCACCGCACCTGGGCGCCACGGCCTCGGGCCCAGGCAGTACTGGAGGTGAAGGAAGTCTGCGGGCCGCATGACTACAGAAATAAAATTTGCCTGCGAGCCGGATGATTTTGGTTGCGGGCGGCATTCGGTCTAGGGTCCATAGGTTACCGACCCCTGCTCTATAAGATGCTGGTAAGGCCGCATTTGGAATATTGTGACCAAATTTTGGAGAAGAAATCAAATCTGAGGAAGGACGTGCTGGCTCTGCAGAGGGTCCAGAGGAGGTTTACAAGAATGGTCCCAGGAATGAGAAGGTTAACCTATGATGAGCATTTGTCACACTAGGCCAGCACTTGCTGGAGTTAAGAAGAATGAGGACCATATTGAAACATACAGAATAGTGAAAGGCTTGTATAGAGTGGATGTGGAGAGAATGTTTGCACTAGTGGGAGAGTCTAGGACTAGAGGTCATAGCCTCAGAATTAAGGGACGTTCGTTCTTTTAGGAAGGAGATGAGGAGGAATTTCTTTAGTCAGAGGGTGGTGAATCTGTGGAATTCTTTGCCACAGAAGCCTGTGGAGGCAAAGTCAGTGGATATATTTAAGGCATAGATAGATAGATTCTTGATTAGTACGGGTGTCAGAGGTTATGGGGAGAAGGCAGGAGAATAGGGTTAGGAGGGAGAGATGGATCAGCCATGATTGAATGGTGGAGTAGACTTGATGGGCTGAATGGCCTAGTTCTACTCCTATCACTTATGACAATGTCGGAAGATGACTGTGGTCTTCACGCAGAAATTGTTCAAATATCTTTTCAGATTTCACGGTACGACCTCCATCAATCCATTTCTAAGCACCTCAGTGCCCCCATCAAAGCAAAACTCTAATAGGTTTGTTAGACATAATCAACCTTTCACAAAACCCTGTTGAATCTTCCTAATCAGCTTATACTTTGCTTAGTGCTCACTTACTCTGATCCCAGTGATGAATTCTAGCAATTTTCCCCACGACTGGTGCTAGACTAATTGGCCTGTAGTCATTCTGCTTTATTCATTTCTTCTTCTCTTTGAAATAAATGTAACTTTAATGAGCAAAACTGAGTGTACATTCTGAACCAGAAGAGTACCTGGGATGCGAATTCTCTGGTTCGTTGAGTTGATGAAAGTATTAGCTCTGAGTGAGACAGCCTGCTTTTTGACTTGGGCATCATATATAGGACTCGGTCAAAGAGTCCCTGATGATCTGATTGTTTTCAACAAAGACTTCCAGCTCTGCTTATCGAGACATCAATTTGATGGGCACTGCCCCTTGTTGTTATAGTATTTAAGGTCCTATTCTCCTTTTTTTAGGCTTGGGATGATCCAATTATATATGTGGGACGTTAGCATAATACAGTTTACTGCACCATTTTACTATGGGCTTGTGGTTATGTTCATGAAAGAGATGTGTAGGAAGAAACTGCAGATGCTAGTTTAAACCGAAGATAGAGACAAAAAGCAGGAGTAACTCAGTGGGTCAGCATCTCAGGAGAAAAGGAATAGGTGATGTTTTGGGTCGAGACTGAAGAAGGGTCTGGGTCTAAACATCACCTATTTCTTTTCTCCAGAGGTGCTGTCTGACCTGCTAAGTTACTCCAGCTTCATGAAAGAGATGCTAATGGGCCTGTCCCACTTACACCACTTTTGCAGCGATTGCCGGCACCCTTCATAGCTTGTTGCGGTTCGCTGAGATTTTTCAGCATGTTAAAAATCCAGCGGCGACCAGAAAGATACTACGACTATTTGGGCGACTGAGGAGTCGACTCACGACCGTACAGGCGACAACCTGGCGAAAGAGTCGTACCTTGTTCTGGTCGCCGCTGGATTTTCAACGTGTTGAAACTTTTCGGCGACCTGCAATGACCTATGACGGGTGCCGGCAGTCACCGAAAAAGTCGCTTAAGTGGGACAGGCCCATAATTTAAATCTTTGCATGAACTAGAGAGGTCCATTGGGGTTTGCAGGTTTCGTTTTTAAATTGTATTTTCAATTTTCTTATCACACTTGGAATCAGGAGCCAACTGTCTGGTGTAGTTGATCAACAGTCTAAATTTTCCCCACTGCTTAAAGGCTAACAATTTCCCCACTACTGTCCTGTCAGATACAAATGTGTTGCAGTGGTAACTACTTCTGAGGACAATGTGATATATAATTCAGTGTTAATATGCCAGGAAGAGGCATATACTTCTTTTTTGACTATAAGATATGGATACTGATAATATGATCAAAATGTATTATTTACCCCTACCCTTAGAGAAGTTACCATTTCTATGGGTCACTGTGATCCTGTAGCACAGTCACATGTCACTCGTTAGTGTGTAATGATCCTGTGAGTGAAACCATTGGGTTTTGCATTGATTATCTTCAATGTTCATTTATTTAGTTCAAAATCACAGATTTTTGTCAATTAAATTTTCCAACATAGCAAATCTGAAGAAGGTTCTCGACCCGAAACGTCACCTTTTCCTTTACTCCAGAGATGCTGTCTGACCCGTTGAGTTACTCCTGATTTTTGTGTTTATCTTTGGTTTGAACCAGCATCTGCAGTTCCTTCCTACCAACAATGCAATTTGGGTTTACAACATTTGCATTGCTAGTTCAATGCCAGGACCACTTGAATATGAAGGCCCTGGAATTTTCAAGTTCTGATCAAGAGCTGAATGCAGAATCGAGGTACACAGTGAATGGGGTGTTGAGCATGGGCCACTCCGTGGGGTTCTGATGCAGTGTTGACCCGAAACATCGATCGGTACTTTGGATCTGTCCTCACTAAGGAAGCCACAAGCAATCTCACAGAAGTACTGGAGGACAGAGGATCTAAGGGAGTCGAGGAACTGAAATAAATTTTCATTAGGTGAGAAAGAGTATTGGGTAGGCTAATGGGACTGAAGGATGATAAATCCCCTGGGACTGATGGTCTGCATCCCAGGGTCCTCAGGGAGGTGGCTCTAGAAATAGTGGACGCATTGGTGATCATTTGCCAATGTTCAATAGATTCAGGATCAGTTCCTGTGGATTGGAGGATAGCTAATGTTATCCCACTTTTCAAGAAAGGAGCGAGAGAGAAAACGGGGAATTACAGACCAGTTAGCCTGACTTCGGTGATGGGAAAGATGCTAGAGTCAATTATTAAAGAGGTAATAATGGGGCATTTGGATAGCAGTAAAAGGAATAGTCCAAGTCAGCATGGATTTATGAAAGAAAAAATCATGCTTGACTAACCTTCTGGAATTTTTTAAGGATGTGACATGTAAAATGGATGAAGGGGAGCCAATGGATTTAGTGTATCTAGACTTTCAGAAAGCCATTGATGAGGTCCCGCACGGGAGTCTGGTCACTTAAATTAGAGCACATGATATTGGGGGTAGGGTGTTGAAGTGGATAAAAAATTGGTTGGCAGACAGGAAGCAAAGAGTAGGAGTGAACGGGTTAGCAGGCAGTGGCGAGTGGAGTGCCGCAAGGCTCGGTGTTGGGACCGCAACTGTTTACCATATATATTAATGATTTGGAAGAGGGAATTAAGAGCAACATTAGCAAGTTTGCGGATGAAACAAAGCTGGGTGGCAGTGTGAACTGTGAAGAGGATGTTAGGAGGTTGCAAGGTGACCTGGACAGGTTGAGTGAGTGGGCAGATGCGTGGCAGATGCAGTATAATAGTAAGATTAAACGAGAACTTACCAGTTTGAAGTTTGATCTGTATTTTATGAGGAGTTACGATGAGGGATTACGTGAAGAACCCGCTCAGCAAGCATGCGCGGCATACTTCAAAGCAGTGGTGTGGAATCACAGTTAGACACAGTTATTGAAGTAAACATAGTAAAGACAATGAGACATCAGTTTATCAGTTTGACCCATATTATTGAGGGAGGGAGCGGAGTGCACGTAATCGCTCATCGTAACTCATAAAATACAGATCAAACTTCAAACTGGTAAGTTCTCGTTTAATCTTAGTATTTTACTTCGGAGTCACGTGAGTGATTCCGTGAAGATTTCAAAGCTCTGTGATTTCAAACCGTGTAACAGTTATAACTTCACACACTGCCGAAGTCTTTGAGGGAGGAAGTGTATTATCGTAATCAACCAATGAATCTGTTTGTAGAAAAAATATAATGGTATTTTTTAACAATAACAACAAAGAAATTAAATTGCTCCCCTGGGCTTAAATTAAATATTTGCAGTCCGTAAAATCTTTCCTGCAAATAAAACAGGTTTTGCCAACGGCTTATTAAAAAATTTCTGAACGGTCTTTCCCCTGACCATCCTGCTGTAGCCAGGATGTGGTCTATAGGCATGTCCATTCTTTTAGACGTCGACGTGGATGCTGGACTGGTGGAATAAAATTTGTACATATTAGTGTTTATCCCAGCAGTTTTTAGCACCTGCTTGAACCATCTCGCAATGGTTTGGCTCGTCACCCGACCATAAGGTTTTTTATGACTGACCCACAAGGCTTTTCATCTCCCTCGAATATTTTGGTTGTGTCTATGTAGGATAGTAGGTGGGTCATGGCACATAACCTTGGTTTTGGCGGGTAAGCCCGGAATTCCACGACTGGATTAGGTGTTCATGGTCTGCTCTGTTTGATCAGTCCCTGGATAATGACAGAGATCTGGTCTGGAGCTGTGAGCATGGTGTCCAGTCACAATAGGTGTAGTGACTGGACCCTCTGTGCAGATACAAGTGCCATCTACATGAGTGTTTTGAGCATAGATTGTTCCAGGTTGAGGGATCTGGCTGGTGGCCATCCCCTGAGGTATGTCAGGACCACACTGACATCCCATGTATGGGTGTACCTTGGTCTAGGGGGTTAGAGTTGTAAATACCCTTCATTAGTTTGACCACCAGTGGGTGGGACCCCATGGCCTGTTGTCCTGGAGCTGGTTTTAAATAGATAGGCAGGGCACTTCTATCTGTGTTGATGGCTCTGTAGCTGAGTCCTTCATCGTGGTGAAGGTTCGCCAGGAATTCCAGTACGTTGGTAACTGTAGCGGTTGAGTAGGTGGTCCCTGTATCCAAGCAGTACTTCTCCCATTTCTTGATGCTGGACAAGTGCTGTATTTTAGTGGATGTTCGGAGGGATGCTGACATGGTGTCGACGGTTTGTTCTGATAATCCCAGTCCCAGAAGTGGTTTGTGCAGAATCTGCAACCCAGAAGTTTGATTTTTTTTTTTTTCCCCATGGCATGGGTGGCTTGTGCCCGACACTGGGTGTTAATAACTCTGGGTCACTGGGGAATACCATTGGAGTTTCAACAACCATGTCATGAAATTTTGGGAACCATGTCAGTCGGGTACTATCAAAATACATGAAGCAGAGTCCATTTGTATTGTGCGTAGTCCCCAACTGATGAGGCAGAAGGGAGGAAATGCATAGAAGAAGAATTTCCCCAATCCAGCGCAAACGCATCTACCGCTGCTGCCTCAGGGTCAGGTTCCCACGCGACATACATAGGTACCTGGTGATTTAGCCTTGATGCAAATAAATCGATATCTGGTGTGCTATATTGCTTGATAACTTTTGCAAATTTTTTGGGGTTTAACATCCATTCGATGTTGTCATTAAATTTACGTGACCTGGTGTCTGCCACTGTATTTAGCTTACCTGGCAGGTAAGTTACTGATAGCCAAATATGTCTTTCGACACACCATTGCCAAATTGTGTTGACCAACTTGTCACATGATACCGATTTTATGCCGCCCATATGGTTAATGTAGGCCACCACCGTAGTCTTATCTATTTGTAACAGTACATGCAAGTGATGCATATTTGTGCATAAGCTTTTAAACCATAAAATTCACCCAACATCTGTAGATAATTAATGCCCAGTGTAAGTGGTAACGATGACTCTGGGTTAGTCCATCTACTACTTGTTAGTGATGATAATAGGTTGAAACTATGCCAAATGTTTTTTGCCCGCCACTGTAGTTCTGACATTGCTTCAGTGGGTAACTTCATGACACGATCATAATGACCTGTATGTCATTTTGGCGCCTGTACCTTTGCTCTTTGTAAGTTTTGACAGTGCAAAGGTCCGAATTGTGTAGCCGGAAATGCTGCTACCATTTTCCCAATTACTCTGTTACTTGTCGAATAGTTGGGAGTACGTGGACCATTAAATAGTTGCATGATTGTGCCAATTCAATTGTTTTGTCTCTTGGCAATGTTACAGTCACGTAGACTGAATTAATTGTGAAGCCTAAGTAGTCCATGATCGTGGATGGCTTCAACTTAGTTTTATCTGGATGTAAGACAATCCCAGGGTTTCGAATAACTGTTTGGTAGCTGATACAGCTGACATAGTCAATTCCATGGTCTTGACTATTTTTTTAAAGATATCATCAAGATACGCCATGACAATATGGTTTTGTCTTGTGAATATTGCCAGAGCTGGTTTTAGTATCTTGGTGAATAATCTTGGGCTGATGTGAACCCATTGGGTAATGCTTTAAATTGCCATAGCTGCCCCATCCTGGTAAATTTCAGGTATCTGCGATGATCCTTGTGAATGGTACTAAATAGTAAACATCTTTAAGATCAATGCTTGCCATGAAGTATCCTTTGGAAATTAGTTGTTTGGCAGTAACAACCGTTTCTATTTTGAAACGTATATACTTAACAAACATATTTAGTGAAGTTAAGACCCACCTACCTCCATGGTTATGGGTATTCTTCTGTTTCCTGCCGGTCCAACGAGACTTGCTGCAGATCCTGCTGACTGGTTTACGTGTGGTGCTCATTCCAGACCCTGCCCTCTTGCGCCGATATTTTGGACACTTTGTCCAGTTTTTTAGGCTTGGTTTGGTAACTTAGCCAGACAGCAGGATCTGTGGTTGTGAGGTCGGCGTTCTCACAGTCCTGTAAATTTTATTGAGTTGAGGGCAGGTTTTATAACTTCCTGAGAAGTTGCGGAGCACTGCGAACAGTAGGGTCAGGTGTTTTGCCATACTACCCTGATAATCTGGAAAGAGCATGAGAAATTGATAACCGACGTCAGGGATATCAAATTCATTTTAAGATATTTGGGTTTTTAAAAGCGATGCTCAATGTACCCCCCAATAACAGTGGGCACTTTGAGTAAATGCAATTTAGGGGAGGCGTGATGAATCCAACACCTCATGACTACCTGTCTTGGAGAGGTTTTTTGAAAAGAACAGGTAGTAAGCTGGCCGCCAGTTGAGACTGAAAAGCCATCTCGCTAGTGGTGGAGCCACATAGCGGCCACACCCAGCAGCTCTTCCTGATCCTGTACCTCAAGCATACTCCTCTTCAGCCAGTGACCCCTCTTCTTGACCAGCCCAGCCCTGGTCACCATCGATCCCTCGACAAGGGAGATGGCCAGTGCTGTAGCACTGGAGTGGGAGTGTTAGCTCCCTTGGCGGACTTGCCCCTGCTCCTGAGGCAAGTCTCGCTGGAGTTTTTAGCTCCATGACCTTCCTCTGGCTTGGAGAAACAGACACTCTTGTTTCTTGTTTGAAGTGCTGATCCCATCTTCCGTGTCTGTCTTCAGCCTGAGGTTGGTCCTGACCTTGCTGTTAGAGGCTGTCTGCCGTTTTCGTGCGGCATTTCAGCGGTTCTCGGGCGGCGAGTCTCCTTGTCGGGAGTCTGCAGGGGTGCCGGCCGGTTTTTAAATTTCCCTCCAGTCCGCTGCTGTTGGTCAGACAGCTGTTTAGCGGACTGGGCATCAGCGCAGCACCCGTGTCTGTGGACCGCAGCGTGTGCGGTCCCGTTGCCGCCTCTCCCCCCCTCCACTGTCGGCTCCTTCCCTGGAGTCGAACGGGGGCCACTTCCCTCTGCTGCTTTGCTCCCCCTGGAGCAAAAACAAACGCAAAGACTGACTTTACTCTGAAGGCAAGTACTTACCTAACGTTCCTTTCCTTCAGGCTCGTAGCGGGAGCTCCTGACTCCCGCCTGCCGCTGTTGCACTGCTGGCGTTAATGTCGCGCATGCGTGCTGAGCGGGTTCTTCACGGAATCACTCAGGTGACTCCGAAGTAAAATATAGATAAATGTGAGGTTATCCACTTTGGTGGTAAAAACAAGGGGGCAGATTATTATCTCAATGGGGTTAGGTTAGGTAAGGGGGAGGTACAGCGAGACATGGGTATTCTTGTGCACCGGTCACTGAAAGTTGGCGTGCAGATACAGCAGGCAGTGAAGAAAGCTAATGGGATGTTGGCCTTCATAACAAAAGGATTTCAGTATAGGAGTAGAGAGGTTCTTCTGCAGTTGTATAGGACTCTGGTAAGACCACATCTGGAGTATTGCATACAGTTTTGTTTTCCTAATTTGAGGAAGGACATCCTTGTGATTGAGGCAGTGCAGTGTAGGTTCACAAGATTGATCCCTGGGATGGCGGGGCTGTCAAATGAGGAAAGATTGAAAAAACTAGGCTTGTATTCACTGGAGTTTAGAAGGATGAGGGGGAATTTTATAGAAACATCTAAAATTATAAAAGGACTGGCCAAGCTAGATGCAGGTAAAATGTTCCCAATGTTGTGCAAGTCCAGAACCAGGGGCCACAGTCTCAGGATAAAGGGGAGGCCATTTAAGACTGAGGTGAGAAAAAACGATTTCACCCAGAGAGTTGTGAATTTGTGGAATTCCCTGCCACAGAGGGCAGTGGAGTCCAAATCACTGGATGGATTTAAGAGAGTTAGATAGAGCTCTAGGGGCTAGTGGAATCAAGGGATACGGGGAGAAAGCAGGCACGGGTTATTGATTGGGGATGATCAGCCATGATTACAATGAATGGCGGTGCTGGCTCGAAGGGCCGAATGGCCTCCTCCTGCACCTGTTTTCTATCTATCTATCTATGTATCAGTATTGATTTCTCTCACTTCAGGAAGTCCTGGCATTCCCTCTCTCTCTATCCCTCCCCCAACCAAGTTGCACTAGCTTCTCATTTTCACCCTACAAACAGCTTACAATGGCTTGTTTCCATTATCATCGTTACTTTTTTGCATATCATTCATTCGTCGTTCTTTATCTCTCCACATCACCGTCTATATCTCTCGTTTCCCTTATCCCTAACCAGGCTGAAGAAGGGTCTGGACCCAAAACATCACCCATTCCTTCTCTGCAGAGTTGCTGCCTGTCCCGCTGAGTTACTCCAGCTTTTTGTGTCCATCTTCGGTTTAAACCAGCATCTGCAGTTCCTTCTTACACACTTGGCATCCATTTAAGATATCTTGCTACATTTTACAGTAATTGCCATAGTTATATTATCTCATCTTGGCCAACCAGCTTGGTGTATCAGAGAAGGGGGGTTTGGTAATGCCAGAAGCTGATTTAGATCCCTAGTAACAAGTAACATAACAAATCCCTTAATTGCAATTTAGTGTTGCAATACAATGGTATCCACATTAACTTTAATGGGCAATAAATAATTTAGGAGCTCAAGTTGCAAATATGCATTCACAGCATTTGAAGGCCGACTCCTATGTACTTCATATCACCAAACTGATTTGCTTACATGCTGATAGAGGGGAAATGGTGGTATTAATCTCTGCTATACATAAATGAGAATGTTGAGAGCAGGGGCTTCAATTTTGCCGGAAGAGCAAAAGATAATATACAGGCAACCGTTCTTTATCATTGTTTATTCAATTGAAGGATAATGGTTACTTAATTAGTCCAGTCCACTGAAACGAATACGTGTGATGGTGCTGCAAAAAGAAACTAATGGAATTACATGTTAATGTCACCAAGTGCAGAAGCAACACATATGCACTTATAATGTCACACATTCTTGCAAACCTTTAACTAATGAAGCACTTTGGAACCTCACTAGGTATTGTAATGTAGGGGCCATTAAAAAATGGCAAAGCCCCACCAATTGAAACTGTGATAATCAACCTGATAATTGATTTAGATGAAGGGTAAAGGGCTTGTCCCACTTGACGATTTTTTTTCGGCGACTGCCGGCTTCATATCAGTGTCACCAAAAGATTTCGAACATTTCAAAATCCAGCGGTGACAAAAAAATGTTGCGACACTTGAAAAAACACCGTGCATTATACGTCATCACGCCGCGTCACGCCGCGAATTTTTCAGTGAACTGTTACGTCAGTCAATGATGCCGGCAGTCACCGAAAAAAATCACCGTGGGACAGGCCCTTAAGTGTTGTCTCTGGCATCAGAAGGTTTGCGAATTTTGAATTTGTAATCAAGAATTGAGTGCAGAATCTAGGCACTTACTGTGATACAGAGTGCGTGCTAATTGGTTGGGATGACACATTCATCTGAAGCCATTTCTGCTCCTTGAAGTAGACAGCTTTGATTCCAGTGTTTAAGAGGGAACTGCAGATGCTGGAGAATCGAAGGTTACACAAAAAAGCTGGAGAAACACAGCGGGTGCAGCAGCATCTATGGAGCGAAGGAAATAGGCGACGTTTCGGGCCGAAACGTTGCCTATTTCCTTCGCTCCATAGATGCTGCTGCACCCGCTGAGTTTCTCCAGCTTTTTTGTGTAAGCTTTGATTCCACATGAGTAGAAGAAGATGCTTTTTCTAAGGTTCAATATTTAACCCTTATGGTCCTACTTGAAAGCAAAATATCTGATTATTTACACATTTTGTTTTTCCAGAATAGAGTGATGAATTAGAGGTAGACCCAAAATGCTGGAGTAACTCAGTAGGACAGGCAGCATCTCTGGAGAGAAGGAATGGGTAATGTTTCAGGACCCGAAATGTCACCCATTCCTTCAGTCTAGATATGCTGCCTGTCCAGCTGAGTTACTCCAGCATTTTGTCTAACATTGGTGTAAACCAACATCTGCTGTTCCCTCCTACACATAAATTAGAGGTACTAGGTCAAACACTGCAAATATTGTAACTCACAGAAGTTGGCGTCATCATTGTTAATCAGATTGTACATAGAAATGTTTCCACATTATTTTCAGCGTTTAACGGAACAGCAATTAAACTGCTCACTGGGAATTTTTCAAATTTGTATCATAACAGCAAAATAAAGCAAAAAGCTAAAATTAAATCTAGATATAACTAAAACTCTCATCTTGTCCTCTTACGATTTGCATTGTTTTCCTATTTGTGCAAAACCGGTATCCGATAGCGCCACGTTTAATCACCTCCTTACTCACCGTTCTCTTGTGCTGCAAGTGCATCAAGTTTTGTTC
Organism: Leucoraja erinaceus; assembly: GCF_028641065.1. Classification (NCBI taxonomy): domain Eukaryota; kingdom Metazoa; phylum Chordata; class Chondrichthyes; order Rajiformes; family Rajidae; genus Leucoraja; species Leucoraja erinaceus. Next base: position 8,065,183 of record NC_073387.1, read on the forward strand.
CGATCAGAGGAATATTACAAAAGTTATGACGGTTCAAAAATCGTAAAAATCGCCCCTTCTGACACCCGCTGTGAATCACCGGTGGCGAGGAGAATAAAGCTGAAGGAGCAAAGTGAGCAGAGTCAAGTCAAGTCAAGTTTATTTGTCACATACACATACGAGATGTGCAGTGAAATGAAAGTGGCAATGCCCGCGGACTTTTGTGCAAAAGACAAACAACAAAACAACCAAACAAACTATAAACACAATCATAACACACATATTCTTTTACATAATAAATAATAGAAGGAAAAAACGTTCTGTAGAGTTAGTCCCTGGTGAGATGGGCGTTTACAGTCCGAATTGCCTCTGGGAAGAAACTTCTTCTCAACCTCTCCGTTCTCACTGCATGGCAACGGAGGCGTTTGCCTGACCGTAGCGGCTGGAACAGTCCGTTGCAGGGGTGGAAGAGGTCTCTCATGATTTTGTTTGCTCTGGAGTTGCACCTCCTGTTGTATAGTTCCTGCAGTGGGGTGAGTGAAGTTCCCATCGTGCGTTCGGCCGAACGCACTACTCTCCGCAGAGCCTTCTTGTCCTTGGCAGAGCAATTCCCAAACCAGATGGTAATGTTCCCGGACAAGATGCTTTCCACCTCCGCTGCGTAGAAGCACTGGAGGATCCTCGGAGACACTCTGAATTTCCTCAATTGCCTGAGGTGGTAAAGGCGCTGCCTTGCCTTACTCACCAGTGCTGAGGCGTGTGATGACCATGTCATATCCTCAGAGATGTGGACTCCCAGATATTTAAAACAGTTCACCCTATCCACAGGATCCCCATTTATACTCAATGGAGTGTACGTCCTCGGATGATGTGCCCTCCTAAAGTCCATGATCAGCTCCTTCGTTTTTTTGATGTTCAAGAGGAGGCTGTTCTCCTGGCACCAGAGTGCTAGACCAGCCACCTCCTCCCGGTAGGCCTTCTCATCATTGTCTGAGATCAGGCCCACCACCACAGTGTCATCAGCAAACTTAATTATTGAATTGGAGCTGAACCTAGCCACACAGTCATGTGTGTACAGGGAGTACAATAGGGGGCTGAGGACGCAACCCTGGGGCGATCCTGTGCTCAGGGTGAGGGACTTTGATGTATTCCCTCCCATCTTGACTACCTGGGGCCTGGCGGTGAGAAAGTCCAGGACCCAGGCACACAGGGAGGTGTTGAGCCCCAATTCCATTAGCTTCCCGGCCAGTCTGGTGGGGACTATCGTGTTGAAGGCTGAACTGTAGTCTATGAACAGCATCCTCACGTAGCCCCCCTTCTGGCTGTCCAGATGAGAGAGAGCAGTGTGCAAGACCTGGGAGACCGCATCGTCCGTGGATCTGTTCGGACGGTATGCGAACTGCAACGGGTCCATGTTCCGAGGGAGGAAGGCGCAGATGTGATTCTTCACCAGCCTCTCAAAGCATTTCATGACTACGAGAGCAGAGTGAGCAGAGTGTGGGCTGCGTCTGCGGCGACCACAACCCCTGTCCCCCCCCCCCACCCCGCTACCACAACCCCCTGCCGCCACAATCCCCCCCGACACCAATGCAGCCGCTCCCCCAACCCCCCGCACCCACAACTTACCTCCTGCCCTCAACATACCCCCCTATCCCCCACACAAACACCCCCCACCCTAACACCCCCCTCATCCACACACACGCACCTCCCCCACCCCCATCTCTCCCCCACATACTCCCTCCTCCCCCATATCCCCTGCTCCCCCACCACACCTCCCCCACACCCCCCCTACACACCCCCTCATCCACACACACGCACCTCCCCCACACACACACACCGCCCTCCCCACACACCCCTCTCTCCCCCACGCACACCCTTCTCCCCCCACACCACACCTCCCCCACACTCCCCCCCTCCTCCAGACCCCCCTCCCCAGACCCCCCCGCCCCCCACACCCCCTCCTCCCCCCCATCCTCCCCCCCCCAAACCCCCCCCCCCCCCCCCCCCCCCCCCCCCCACACCCCCCCCCACCAGACCCCAACAGGTCCCGCCTGAAGCCGTCCCCCTCCCCTGGCTGCAGAATGCTCCCACCATTGCGTCTCGGGAACAGGCGAGTGGTGGAATACTGCATTGGAGAATGCGTTGCGTTGGGGGACCAGGCCTCCCGGTGACTGGGACACAAAGGGGTCCCACTTAGTCTAGTAGTCCACAAATTAATATTAGCAGGTTTTTACTTTTTACATTGACCATGGGGATTGCAATACGATATGATACAATAGAACTTTATTTATCTCAGGAGAGAAATTGGTCTGCCAGCAGTCATAAAACGCAAAATACATGAAACAGGAAATTAATGTACCGAGTGGTAATGATTGGGGATGTGCAAAGATTGGGGTGGGGGAGAGGGGGAGGGCAGTCAGTCTACCCCACAACAGAAGGGGGAGGAGTTATACAGTTTGATAGCCACAGGGACGTTCTGTACTGCATTTTTGTGGAACCAGTCTGTTACCGACAGTACTCCTCAAGTTGACCAGTATGCCATGGAGAGGGTGAGCTGTATTGTCCAAGATGCTCCGCAGCTTGAGGAGCATCCTCCCCTCCATGTCCAATTCCCATGAATCCAACTCTGCCCCCAGGAGGAGCCAGCCTTACCAGATGGTAGGTAACATATTGGAAATAGTAAATATATAAACACAATTTAAAAATGTTTTAACTTGTATTTCTTGACGCCTGCACAGATGGCATAAACTTGCATTACAGAAAACTGCGACCATTTTGGGGGAATGCAGCTCCTTTCACCTCGTAACACATGGTCACCTGTGTTCTTTATAGCTTATGCTTTCTTCTGTGTCCACACAAGTCATTCTTTTAGTTCTTACAATTATAATGAAGAATGTCACATGATGCATTGGGCCAAATATCAATCCCAGAGCAATCCCTTTGTCTCTTTATCCCACTCCTGATTTCCCAATATCCCTGAAATTAATTTTGTCGTACGCATGTTTATCAAATCTCTCTTGACCCTTTATTGCTATCATCCATGCCATGGTAGTTAACAGTGGCCAATTAACCTCACAGCACTGATTTAATATGTGGGATAGAACCAAGGCATCAAGGGAAAGCCTTCACAGTCATGGGGAGAATTAACACATTTCACACTAACAGCAGCAGAGGTCGGAATCGAACCCGCATCTTTGGATCTGTGGAGCAGCGGCACTACCTGCTGTGCCACACATTCTCTGAATGACAATGCTGTCCTATCATTATGGACAGCATGAAATCCTATCATTATACAAAGTGTGCTGGCATATTGTGAAAATGCATTGTCCAAACCCAACTAATTTACAGAGTGTAAATTTAAAGATAAGGAGGGTTTACGTCAAGGGTCGGCAACTTTTTCTGCCAAGGGGCTAGGACATATGTCTGTGAGCGGATGGCGGGCCACATCTATCACGTGTACACATGGATCCCGCCCCCATCCCGCCGTAGATGGCAGACATTAAATCACATGTTCACATAGATCCCTCCCCTTTGAGGATGCCACCTGGAGCACTGAGCTCAAATATCACACTCACTCGTCTCCATCCTATTGACAACCCCGATCCCGACCGTGAAGCCCAGACACAGAAGGTGTGTGGCCGTGCTGGCGGCTTTGCGCAAGATGCGGTACAGCCAAATCACCTTCTAGGCACCAGAGGTAGAAAAGAAATGCTGGAGAAACTCACTCCAGCATTTTTTTCTACCATTGATTTTTCCAGCATCTGCAGTTCTTTCTGAAACGTTCCAGGTACCGGAGATGATGGAAGTCTGCGGGCCGGATGATTGAGGAAAAAAAATACACCTGTGGGCCGGATAATTTTGGGGTACATGCCGGATTTGGCCCGGGCGCCATAGGTTGCCGACCCCTGGTTTACATCAATAGGCCACTGTAAAGGAAACAAAAGGCCAGGATGGAAAATTCTACCTAACAGTGGAACTATTTTTCATTTCATCTACAATTGATTAAAATGAAGACTTTAATGTTATCTGCCTGGGCCACAATTGACTCCCTTTTACAGAATGCTGGTGGTGCTGGCTCGAAGGGCCGAATGGCCTATTCCTTCACCCATTGTCTATTGTCTATTGTCTAAGACATCCCTTTAACCTTGCAAACAGGCAAGTTAAAACAAGTGGATTAACTGAGTGCATTTGTTTTTCGCAGGGTGTTTTTAGGAGCCATTAACAAGTTTGCAGAAACAATGAACCAAAGATTCTTGGAGAACATGAATTTTGAGCAACAGGTAAGAGATTACGATACTCAGCATCAGATGCATCGCTTAAATGACCAGAGCCTGTTGTAGCCAAGAAGTGTAGGAAGGAACTGCAGATGCTGGTTTAAACCGAAGATAGATATAAAATGCTGGAGTAATTCGACGGGACAAGCAACATCTCTTGAGAGAAGGAATGGGTGACATTTTGGGTCGAGACCCTTCTTCAGTCGACCTGAAACATCACCCATTCCTTCTCTCCAGATATGCTGCTTGTCCCGCTGAGTTACTCCAGCATTTTGAGTCTATCTTCTGTTGTAGCCAAGTGCAGACGCAAGAAAGCAGTCCAAATTGACATTGACAAACATATTCACAATATCCAGGGCCATTTAAAGCTGGCTAGGTGTAAAATTGTTGGATTACAATACGGTGAACTTAATGTGGAAGCAATTGCCCTTCTGTGCTTAACAGATGTTTTAATAAAATGATTTAATTAATGAAAAGTATTTGTATATTCTAAAGCTTGATCAGGAAAGTGGATTTTAAGGATATGTTGAATTTCTTTCAGCCAACTTTCATGACTGAAGGCCATCAACCATGCCATGATAATTGACAGTAGCTCACTTTGTTTCATGAATTAGTTAGCTGAGGGGTATGAGAGACTATTGAATGAAATAAAAACAGGGAATTAGACACAACCTATTGTCATGAGTAGAAAGTAGACAAAAATGCTGGAGAAACTCAGCGGGTGAGGCAGGATTTATGGAGCGAAGGAAATAAGCAATGTTTCAGCCCAAAACGTTGCCTATTTCCTTCGCTCCATAAATCCTGCCTCACCCGCTGAGTTTCTCCAGCATTTTTGTCTACCTTCGATTTTCCAGCATCTGCAGTTCCTTCTTAAACGACATGTGTAGAAAAGTGGGCAAAAGGTGTAGTTGAAATTTGATTAAAAAAGTACACACCTAAATTGTCAACATTGATCAACAAAATCTCGCAGCAACTTCAACATTTCAGTACATGAGTGAAGTTTATTTATTGTCACATGTACCGAGGTACAGTGAAAAGCTTTTGATGTGTGCTAACCAGGCAGCGGAAATACAATACATGATTACAATCAAGCCATTCACAGTGTAGAGATACATGATAAGGGAATAATGTTTAGTGCAAGCTAAAGCCAGCAAAGTCCGATCAATGTTAGTCCAGTAGTATTTCAGAACTGCTCTCTGGTTGCGGTCCGATGGTTCAGTTGTCTGATAACAGGAACGGAGAGATGAAGGAAGAAAGGATTTGCTGTGAATACTAATTTAGGTAGTACTGTAGAAATGGCCAGCCAATTGTAAATAGGGAATAACACACTGAACGGGCAAAACTGTGGCAGATGGAGCTCAGTATGAGGAACAGCGGGCTACATCTAGTTTAAAGAAGTAATATTGCTGAGAAAAAGGTTTTCAGTCCATTGAGACTCAATCAATTCTAGTAAGAGGAAACCCATTGATACAATTTTTTCAGTCCAATTCCAAATAGTTTCCCTCAAAGTCTTGACTTTTCTGAAAGCCCTGATGATCCTTTCAAGAGTCAAGTCAAGAGTGTTTATTGTAATTTGTCCCAGATAGAACAATGAAATTCTTACTTGCAGCAGCACAACAGAATATGTAAACATAGTACACTGTAAGCAATATAATAAATGAGAAATACAAAGTTTAGTGTGCGCACACACACACACACACACACACACACACACACACACACACACACACACACACACACACACACACACACACACACACACGCACACACACACACACACACACACACACACACACACACACACACACACACACACACGCACACACACAATAATAGTCCCCACACTTTTTCCACGGGCAACATGCTCCAAATCATCACTACCACTCTTCCCCCATTGATTTTTATAATCACCTAATATCTGATTTAAACATTATTTCCAAATTTCAAAGTAACAGACAAAGTGAATCCAGAAACTTGTACATGAAACACAAAAAATATCCAGTAGTTGGACAATTATTGAAGGAATTACAATAATGAATGGAATTTTGTCCTTTACTATTAGCTAGATTACAAAGGGCAGGGAATTATGTTATAGTTGTATGGAACTCTAGTCGATCCCACATGGAATAATTGTTTATTTCTGGACAGGAAGGATATGCTGACATGGGAAGGAAAATAATCGTAGGCTAAAAATATTGAATTATTAAGACAGATTCCTTTGACACGGTATTTGCCCAAAGATTAATTGATGACTCAATCAAGCTGTTTAAGATGATTGAAGTATTTACTAGGGTTGCCATGAAAAAATGTTTTACTCCACTGATGGAGATAAACATTTTGAGTTTGGGGAGGAAAGGGTGTTTTGTGGAATTCGCTCAATATCAGGGAAGGATGATGACAAGAACCATTCCTTCACAAGAAGTGGGTGAGCTGTTTCAAGGAGGTAAATAAGAACATTGATGAAAGCAGGATGCTGGTGTGTTAGTAAGGCATTTTACAAAGTCCTGTGCAGTAGGCTGGTCCAGAGGGTTAAGGCAGATGGGATTCAGGATGAGCTGGCTTGATGAAAGGGGCAAAGCCTAGTGGTAGAAAGATGCTTTTAGATTGGAAGTGACGAGCAAGATTAGTAAAGAGACCCTTGTTGTTTCTTATATATATCTCAATGACTTGGATGTGGATGTAGGAAGTACAGTTGGTAGGTTTGCAATTAAGATGAAAATTAATGGTGTTTTGGATAACAAGGAATCTGTAGGATTATAGATCAGATAGAAAGTTGGCCATCTATCAGATAATGTCTAGGACTAGAGGTCACAGCCTCAGAATTAAAGGACGATCCTTTAAGAAGGAGATGAGGAGGAATTTCTTTAGTCAGATGGTGGTGGTGAATCTGTGGAATTTGTTGGAGCCCAAGACGATTGATATTTTTAAGGCAGAGATAGATAGATTCTTGATTAGTATGGCTGTCAGGGGTAATGGGAAGAAGGCAGGATAATGGTGTTGGGAGGGAGCGATGGATCAGCCATGATTGAATGGTGGAGCAGACTTGATGGGCTGAATGGCCTAATTCTGCTCCTATCACATGACCTTATGATCTTACAGCAAGTGGTACCAAAGCCTGAAATCCACACCATCAAGTTCCGGAAAAGTAACTTTCCCATAAACATCAGGTTCTTGAACCAACTTGCACGACTCTAATCCTACCTCAGTAAAAGCCCTGTCCCACGGTACGAGTTCATGCCAAGAGCTCTCCCGAGTTTGCTCAGGAAGATTTGACTCGGAGATTAACGGTAATGGCCACTCGTCGGTACTCGGGGCTCCAGTGGACATTTTTCAACATGTTGAAAAATCTTCACGAGTCATCCCGTGCTTACCTGCCATTAGCGAATCTTCCTGAGTACCTGCCATTAGCGGTACGAGCCGCTAAGAGACGTCCCCGAGCTCCAACGTACCCACCACGTTCATTCTCCATGCTTGCCACGAGTTTGATTTTTTTAAACTCGGGAGAGCTCATGGAATGAACTCGTACCGTGGGACAGGGCTTTAAGGAAACGATTAGTGCCACCCTTCACTCAACCCTGACTTGTATTTTGATATTGTACGAATGCCTTGTTTCTACACGGTCTTCATAATGTATGTACAGTTTATGTTTCCTGTGTTGTCTGTCCAAGTGCCTGTGATGCTGCTGCAAGCAAGATTTTCATTGTGCTGTGTCTGCACCTCACTATACTTGCCCAGAGGACAGTAAACCTGATGCATTTTGCAAAGTTTAATAATGATAGAACACGTCCAGTAATTACTAAGACGCAAAGAAATGTTAATGAACAAACAGAACCCACGGGAAAATCCTTAGTTCCCTAGAAGTAACAACACAAGTCGGTAGAGTTTTGAAGAAGACATCTAGTAGGTTTGTCCTGATAAATTGGGACATACAATATAAACATAGGGGTGTATGCTGCAGTTGTATAAAACATTGTGAGACAAGTACGGTGTGCAATTCGTGTTGCCATGTTTTAGGTAGAATGTGATGGTACTGAAAAGAGTGCAATGTAGTTTCTGCAGGAATGGACGGGGACTTCAAAAGTATAGTCATCGAGTCATAGAGTGATACAGTGTGGAAACAGGCTTATCAGCCCAACTTGCCCACACCGGCCAATATGTCATTCATTCATTCAATCATTCATTCATTCATTCATCATCATTGAAAACATTAGCGACGCAGTGGTGCTGGTTTTCAATGGGAACGGACCCTTTGATGGGCCCATCACACATCTCTGTCCTCCAGTTCCTGCAGACTTCCGCCGCTGGAAGTAAAGGATTTTGGTGTGTGTGCTTTATCATCATTCCTTACAATGTTATGTACGACAGTGATCGCAACTTCTACTGAAGTGTGGATGGCCGTTGGCTCGCTAGAAGCTCATCTGCCCTTTGACAAGTCTTGATTTTGGTCCTGCTGGAGGTCCACAGCCCCCTCCTCATCTGGCAAACCAGGTGGGGGAGACGGTTTGGTCGCCGACTATCCGGCCATGGAGCGGGTAGCACGGGATTACATGGTACCCGTGGGGGGGAGAACTCCCCCTGGCCAACACGTCCCAGCTACACTAGTACTACCTGCCTGCATTTGGTCCATATCCCTCCCAACCCGTCCTTTCCATGTACTTGTCTAACTGTTTCTTAAATGTTGGGATGGTCCCTGCCTCGAAAACTTCCGCTGACAGCTTGTTCCATACACCCACCACCCTTTGCATGGGGTGAGATTGTATAGGCTGGACTTGTATTTTGCTGGAGCAGAAGAGATTGAGGGGGTGACCTGAGAGTGGTATATAACATTGTAGGAGGCATAGATAGGGTTGAGAGAATCATTTTTTTCTCTCCTCGCTAAACTATCAAAAAACAAGAAGGCATATGTTTAAAGTGAAAGGAAGGAATTGTAGAGAGAATCCACAGGGGAAGTGTTTGTTGACCAAAATTAGTTGACATCTAGAACACATTGAAAGAGAGGTGGGAGAATCAAATACAATCACTATGTTTAAGAGACCTTCGGACTGCATATGCAAAGTATAAAAAGATACAGGCTAATGCAAGCAAATGGGATCAGTGTAGATGAACAATATGTGCAACATGGATGTAGTGGTCTGAAGGACCTTCTTCCGTGCTTCCTGACTCAATGACTATTTAATATGGAGGTTTGCACACATCTGAAATTCCCACACGAAAAAGCCGTCAATTAAAAAGATCAGAACACATTGCTACTTTAACAACATTTATTGGCACTATAACAACATTTAAAACTATAACAACATTTATTGGTACTATAACTACACTTAAAATAAATCAGAACAGGTATACAGATATGAAAGGTTTAGAGGGATATGGGCCAAAAGCAGGCAGGTGGGACTGAAATAGATGTGGCACATTGGTCAGCATGGGCAGACTGGGCGGAAGGGCCTGTTTCTGTGATGTATGACTCTATGACTCCATAACCAAGACAAATATTGCCCAGGTAATAATATTAAAGATCCAAGGCACACAAATAGTTGAGATACAAGCACTCAATGTGTAGTGGATGAGCACCACAGTGTTTACTATTATTATGGAGATAGGAGTCTGATTTACAACCGAGTGGTGCCACGATGGCTGCCTCGTCAACAGTCTGTCTGTCTTTATGTATTTTCTTTTGTTATTTTTAGTGTGATTTAAAACATTTTGTTAATGTTCTCTGGTTTGTTTTATGATGATTATGATTGAAGGGTACATCAGGCTGGAAGGATGGAATGACATCACCATTGCTATGCTCCATCTTGCATTTGACATTTCTACTGCCCTATTTGGTCTCCTCATTATAAAAGAATAATGCAGAGAATGGTTCAAAACACAAAGATCTCATATAAAACATGTAAACTAGAGATATTGGCACAATTAGGTTGACAAGACCTTGCATATATTATTTAGAAATATCGCTTATAATTTTGGTTAAAAATGCCAATTACTTCAAAATAATTAAAGTGCCAGGTTAAGCCATTACACTTAAGTAGTGATGGGTTATGACATGTATTGACATTTATATTTTGTTTTTGTGTGAATTAAAATGTTTTTATTCTCTTCAGCTGTGGAATAACTACTTTCTTCTGGCCGTGGTCTTCATTACACAAGATTCATTGCAGTTGGAACACTTTTCTCAAGCTAAAGGCACCAAGATCTTGAACAAGTAGGTGTTTTACTCTGACATTGTGTGATTCGGGCTTGGATATGACCATTAATAGTCAGAAAAGAAACTTTCCTGAATAACCATTCAGTTTCAAATCTCCCTTCTGAATTTATACAATAGTCTCACTGTGTGCATAAAAACTCTGTGGAATATAAGGGGCTTTTGACAATTATTGCCTCAGAAACCTAATTCCATCTGCTCATCTGGTGCTCAGTCTGCTGATTTATCCTATTTTAAAATTAAGGGTGATTTGATAAAATATTTCTTGCAGCGTTTTATCCTCATTAGTGGTTAAAATGCGTTGTCCTCTCCATGGTGGCCCATCATAATGGACAGTTGACACATCACCACCACAATCCCTTCCCCACTGTGATCTCACCTCCTCCGCATCTCTGTTCGTAATCTCCCACTGAATGCTCATCTCTCCTGCCTTTGGTGAGTTACATTGGCATTCAGTTCGACTACACTTCCAATTTAAGATTGTCATTCTCTTATTTAAATCATAGCCTAAACCTTGTTATCATGTTTATATCTTCCATTCCTGCATGATCCACAAGCTCACTCTATTTTTCCTACATTGATGCCATATATCCTTCACTCCGACACGTCACCCTTTGCTCGTACTGTTCTCAGATGCGTGGGCCCACACGTTGCTATCACTTACTAAACCATGCTATCTTTTAAATTGTTGGTCCTTTTATAATAATCTTCTATAAAGCTAGTCACTTCAACAGAACTTTTAATCACACCCTCTTAATTCCTTTCTTCCTTTCTTTTGAGATGCTTCGGGTTGGTTTTCATACATTTTCTTGTTCAAATCTAAGTCAGAACACCAAGAACTCTCATTTGCAGCAGAATTGAAACATTGTATCGAAGAAGGTAAATGAGCAGATGAGCTGTGTGAAGGGTGGTGAATCTCTGGGTGATTACGGAGGCTAGATCACTTGGGCTATTTAAAGCGAATATAGATTCGTTTTTTAAAGATCATGGAATTAAGAGCCCTGGGAAATTGACACACAAGGGGAGATGAAGCCTGGGCAGATCAGCCATGGTCATAATGAACAGCTGAGAAGGCAAAGTGGACTATTCCTGCTAATATTCCCGTCTTTATTTTGAGTCAGAGTGGGCTTGAATCTGAATGATATACATGAACTAGCAATGACCAGTGTATTCTACTCTATGCCTGGAAGCTGCTTTGCTCAGTGTTAATCCTCCCCAATCAATTTATTTTCCGCTGACAGAGTTTTGCAAACATACTCTCTCATTAGACAGTCAAGCTAATTACCAATCATTGTTATTTCCTGCTCACATTGTGACTGTACTCATTCTACAGCTTGGCAGTGTAAGAACTCTCATGCTAGTTGGGTATTTAAGATGGTTAAAAAAGGTGGAAAGCAGTTGGAAGAACAAAAGGGGCTGTCCCACTGCGGCGACCTATCTGGCGAGTTTAGAAGAGTTTGCCCTCGACTCATACTCAAAGCATAGTCGACACGAGGTCCTAGGAGGTCTTTGTAACTCTCCTTTATGCTCGAGAGTAGTCCCCGCGTACTCGAGGCCTCAGCTAGGTTGCGGCATAATTTTCAACATGCTGAAAAATGCCCACGAGTTTAAAAAAAGAGCGCTTGGGAAAAAAAAAATCGATATTTTTTTTACTCGTATGTTTAGTCGAAATAGGTTGTAGTAGGTCAGCATGTTATTCGTAGCTAATCGAGGGTAGTTGAAGGTAATCATAGATAGTCTTCAACATAGTCGAAGGGAGATCGAAGGAGATCGAAGGAGATCATCTTCACACTCCACTATTTGGTTTCCAATTTTCCCAAAGCTAGTTGAAGCTAGTCTTCAAAATAGTCGAAGGAGGTTTTCTACATAGTCGAAGGAGGTCTTCAACATGACAATCTCAACATGAAACTCTCCTAAACTCTTCTAAACTCGGCAATTAGGTCGTCGCAGTGGGACAGCCCCTTAGGTGTTCAGGAACTTGAGGGAGATGGAGAGTCTATGTTTTGGGATAAGATTCTTCATCTAGACTCAAATTGACGTTTGTTTCATGCAAACTAGTTTTAGCATCTTGATGCATTTGAAAACTTGCGCTTACTAAAGAAAGGCAGGGACTAAGCAACATTACAAATTGGCAATTGATAGAGGGTCAATCAATCAGTCTAAAAAGTAGAGAGCAGGGCGTTTTCTCCTGGGCCACAGAGCTCTGATAGTTTTGCCTGGTTTCATTTGGTTCATTCCTTCGACAGAGTAAGAGAGCAGGAATCTCTGACCTGAATCCTGGTTTATTAAAGGGCATTTGAAAGAAAAAAAGAAAGCCTTGAATTTATTCCTTGACTTTCATCATCATCTTGGTATCCTGAACCATTTTACTATTAATTAAGTGTTTAACTTGAAGTGTAATCACTTCAATAAGATAATAAAAGTGGCAGCCAGCTTGTAAAATAATAAGGTCTCATAAACAGCAGTGCAATGATAATCAAATGATCTGTTTCAAAGCCAATGTATGAGCAGAATGTACTGAGCCTGACACCAGAGCCAATTCCACTGCAAGAGAGTGCAACCTCAGAGAGTACGTATCATATCCACGGACCACACCTCGGACAGTGCGGCACTCTGTAAATCCCCAACCAGGCTGCTTCATGAATCCAGAGTAGGCGATGAAATTCCAATGGTGAGGCAACAGTATCATCACCAAAGCAAAGCTGACACAAGTCATGAGTTTACAATTCTAAAGTTAGATTTTTTTAAGTTTTAGTGATGCAGGTCGGAAACAGGCCCTTTGGCCGACCGAATCTGCACCGACCAGCGATCCCCACACATTAACACTATCCTACACACACTTGGGACAATTTACATTGATACCAAGTCAATTAACCTACAAGCCTGTATGTCTTTAGAGTGTGGGAGGAAACCGAAGATCGCAGAGAAAACCGACACAGTCATGGGGTGAACGTACAAACTCCATACAGGCAGCAGCCATAGTCATGATCGAGCCCGGGTCTCTGTCATTGCAAGCACTGTAAGGTAGCAGCTTTACTGCTACACCACTGCTGAACGATTGCAGCTGGATCTGAATCGATTGGCCCGGTGGGTGGAGGAATGGTTGATGGAATTTAATACAGAGAAGTGTGAAGTGCTGCATTTTGGGATGTTGAACAAGGGCAGGACCTACACAGTAAATGGTGGGCCTCTGGGGAGTGTTGTTGAGCAGAGGGATCCAGGAGTACAGGTGCATGGTTCCTTGAAGGTCGAATCGCAGGTGGATAAGGTGGTCAAAAAGGCTTTTGGCATTTTGGCCTTCATCAGTCAGAGTATTAAGTATAGAAGTAGAGAGGTCATGTTGCAGTTGTATAAGACGTTGGTGAGACCGTATTTAGAATATTGTGTTCAGTTCAGGGCACCATGTTATAGGAAAGATATTGTCAAGCGTGAAACGGTTCAGAAAAGATTTGCGAGGATGTTGCCAGGACTTGAGGGTGTGATCTATAGGGAAAGGTTGAGTACGCTGGGTCTCTATTCCATGCAGCGCAGGAGGATGTGATCTTATAGATTAGATTGGGTAGATGCACAGAGTCTTTTACCCAGGGTAGGGGAATCGAGGACCAGAGGACATAGGTTCAAGGTGAAAGGGAAAAGATTTAATAGGAATCCGAGGGGTAACTTTTTGTTGGTGTATGGAACAAGCTACCAGAGGAGGTAGTTGAGGCTGGGACTATCCCATTGTTTAGGAAACAGTTAGACAGGTCCATGGATAGGACAGGTTTGGAGGGATATGGACCAAGTGCAGGCATGTGGGACTAGGGTAGCTGGGACATTGTTGGCCGGTGTGGGCGAGTTGGGCCGAAGGGCCTGTTTCCACTCTATGAGTCTATGACCATGACCACCTTGCCGACCTGTTTCAATGGGACTCTAAAGCTGCCTTTAGTACTTTAGTCAGACACAAAAAGCTGGAGTAACTCAGTGGGCCAGGCAGCATCTCTGGAGAAAAGGAATAGGTGATATTTAGTTTCGAGACCCTTCTTCAGACTGAGAGTCAGTGACAAGGAAGCAAGAGAGATAAAGAACAAATTTATGAAAGATATGCAAAAAGTCAAATCAAAGCCAACAACAATGACCATGGAAAAGTGGAGCCCACAATGGTCCATTGTTGGCTGTGGGGAACGTAATGACGAGTGATACAAGCAGTAAAACTCAGAAGCACGACAGCGAAACTAGTACTAGTATGACAACTAGGATGGGGGAGAGACAGAGCGAGAGGAGATGTAAGGGCTATTTGAATTTCGAGGAAACAATATTCCTACTGCTGGGTTGTAAGCTGCTTAAGCGAAATATGAGGTGCTGTTCCTCAAATTTATATTTGGCCTGACTCTGAAAATGGAGGAGGCCCAGGACAGAAAGGGCAGTGTAGGAATTGGATGTGGAGTTAAAGTGTTTGGTTTTCCCTAATCTGGTCAAGATTAAGCACGCAGGATTCCTTGCGCGAGAGCTTGAGACTAAGAGTACAAAATTCAGGGCAGTACATCCTTTAATGAAAGCCATGACTGACAGTGGATCCCCAAAACAGCACCTATGCCGTGTGTGGCGATTTGTGTTGCTAATTGCTTCACACCCTATATTGACATAGACATTTACATATGGAAGTGCACATAGGCTGCAGATCATCACTGTGTTCCGTTCATTTTAGACTTTAATACTCCAACCAATCCCTCTCTTACCTTTGAATGGACCAACATGTTCAAGAGCAGGGAGTTAAGGGCCTGTCCCACAAGCATGCGACTGCATGCGACTGCATGCGGCAAGCGCGACCAAACCTGAAGCGGGGGCCACGCGGGGGCCGTGCAGATGTTGAGTGATCCCCGTACAGAGCCAGTCCCAGTAGCATGCGACTGCATGCGGTGAGCGCGACCAAACTGGAAGGGGGGGCCGCGCGGATGTCGAGTGATCCCGTACGAGTTGACGTGAAGTTCAAGCGAAGTCCACGGGAAGTTCGCGCTAGGCGTACGCCGTCAAGACGCTGCGTACGGCGTCAAGACGCTGCGTACGGCATTGAGATGCTGCACACGCCCGACAAAGCGGTGCGTATGGCCGCTATGCGGCTGCGGGCCGGCAGGCTGTTGCTGCGCGGAATTTTTGGACAGTCAGTTTTTCGGAGCCCCGCGCGATGTCGGGACCAGCTCCACACCACTCCGTACGGCTCCGGCGATCGAAGTGGGACCGGCCCCGCGAGGCTGTATGGCTCAAGTGACCACGTTAGGTTGCGCTTGCCGCATGCAGTCGCATGCTCGTGGGACAGGCCCTTAACTCCCTGTCAATACTATTTAAAATCAGCAGAAATCATTTATGTCTTATTGTTGGTTATATTTGCTAACAAGATGATGTACAGGCAGAAGATACAGGGTCTATCTCTTCCTCCATCCCCTAACTTATCTGCCAATCAACCCCTCCTTACTTGGATCCACATATCGCCGAAGAAGGGTCTCGACCCAAAACCTCACCCATTCCTTCTCTCCAGAGATGCTGCCTGTCCTGCTGAGTTATTCCAGCATTTTGTGTCTGCATTCCACATATCACTTGCCAGCTCTCCCCTCCTCTTCTCTGATTGTCCCTCTATTTCCCTTCTAATCCAGCAGAGAGACTAAGGGTCCCGACCCCGGAACATTGTCTGTCTATTTCCCACCACAGGTGCTGCATTCCCCGTCGGGTTCCTCTGGCAGTCTGTTTCTTTTGCTCTCAGCAGCACATGATGACCACACACACAGTTCAAGGAGTAAACCAGCTACCCGAGCAGCATGAAAATATGTGTGAGGTAATGCTGTTCAGGCAGGGACGTTCCTGCTGATAGGATCTACTGGTGTAATTGCTTTGATATCAATGGATGAAGAAAGCAGGCGTCCCATGTTACTGAAACAAATGACTGAACTATCATCACCTTGTGGGCGCTCGGTGCCAATGTTGCGTACACCAAAACCAAGATAGTTCAATAGTCATTTGTCACATGTGCAATTTCACAGTGAAATTCTTTTTGCATACATTACACATGCCGCCATTTTTGTTGCCATTATTCAAAGTCCAAGGTCCGGTAGATGTACTGGAGCTGTTCCCGTGATCTGACATCCCTCTCCTCTTTTTTGTGTCCCGGGGGCTGCCTCCTACAGCCTATCTCCCAGGTGCTGGAGGCTTTAGTCTGGTTCACCCTCCTAACAACCTATGATCCTTGCATCTGATGTCTGCAGGTGCCAAGACCCTTGGGGGTCTGTTGTGTGTTTCATTTACTGACTGACCACTGTGGGGCCAGAGCTCAGAACCAGCTTTCCATTGAGGAGAAAGAATAGGATGAGGAAGAAGAAATTAGTAGAAAGAGGAAAACATATTTCTAACCTGACCGTCTGAAGAATGCACACAATTATAATCTTAGATTAAACTATTAATTCAAAATTCTTAATCTTCTACCTTAAACATTCATACACCTTTCTTCATCTCTGTAAATGACCATCATAGCAACAGCTAGGGCACATTTTATAGTAAAATATACTGCAGATTAAATATTGCATGCCAAATTAATCCATTTCATCCATATACTATACACCACATGATAATCAGCCCTAATCACTGCCTTGTGCCGTGGGTCCGTGTATCTTTTCTTATGTTAGTAATTGTTTCCCTAGCAGCCAGAGATGGCTTGTGCAAGGCAGCTTTCTCGGTAGTCGTGGGAAAGGTGGCTGCTTTTGCTCACAGTAGAAATGCTACTCACTTGGGGCAACTCGTCGGAGATCCTGGCAACCTGCTGTGGGACCTTGCAAGCCCCTTGGCTTACTGTAAGCCATGGTAACCATGGTAACCATGGTAACAGTCTGAGCTGCAGTGCAGAACTCAGGCGACTTGTAGTGCAGTGGAAGCTGCAACATTGACCATGCCTTGCTTCACTGTGGCGGCAACAATGGGCAGGTGAACAGTTGGCCATCAATTCCTTTGTGTTAAAGTTGGGCTCCATCCTGAATAAAGATGGAGATGGCTAACCACATCCTCTGATGTTTGACACAGGCTTGATGGCACCTTGCCCAATCATTTCAATTACATATTTGAAAGATTACTAACTGCAAGTACTTAGTGGAGTCCACATCAGCAAAACATGTGGCTTCACCCATCCTGACCCGGGTGGGAGTTTTACTGTCTTCTTGATCCCTAGCCAGGTTGTAAATGTGGATTGAGTGATGATAGGTCATATGGAATATGTACGGGAATACAGGTCATGTTCAATACTTTCAGCCTTGTTGCAACCTCATCCCTGAACACCTCAATAATGGCCTGCCTTGTTTCTTCCATGGGGATTAAGCCATCCCTCTTGTTAGTTTCTGCTTGTTCTTGCTATTGCAAACCCAGGCTGTGTCCCATGGAAGAGAGTGACATCTTAGAGGGAGCAGTGCTGGTCAGGGATGAATATTTGGCTTGGGATCTCCAAAGAACCTATGTGAAGTCTGGAGAATTAATGTGTAAAGGATGCAAAACAACATACAAATGTGTCCTTCTGACATATTCAACACTTAAAGTAGAGTTTTCTGTAAATTTGCATTGTACTAATTCACTTAGCATGTTCTGATTGCGAATGTTGGTGGTTGAGTGATGGGGGCATGGTGCATTCAGCATTGACCAAGACTAGTGATGCAACAGATAGTAAATGGGATTTAATAGTCCATAGACTGACCTTAATCACTCCTGTATAATCATTGAACTTCTGAAGGGACTGGATCCAGATCGCAAGGCATTAAACTCCATGATTATCTGTAGCTGCCTTCAGAGTGCGGGCATGTAGGATTTCCTGGCCTATGCAGAATCAGGAGATCTCCAATGAGATATCTGAAACTTTGGCATCTGTTCTACCCCATGTTAATGCTGTTCTTCTATGTTTCCACAACGTCAAATCAATCTTTCACATGAACGTTGGCACTTTGGTCTGGCCACAGTTACCTTCTTTGGAAGTGCTGCAGTTTAGCTCAGCATACCACTGGTTTTCGCGGCCAGCTTGCTGATGCCGAATGTTTAGAACAGGTTACACAAGGAATCATAGGGTGTCAGTTAGTTTCGAAGAACAGGGGGACCACAGTGTACAAGTTCATGCTTGAAGGTGGCAGCATGGGTAGATAAGATGTTGAAAAAGTCATATGGGATAGTTTTAGTTTAGTTTAGTTTAGAGATACAGCATGGAAATAGACCCTTCGGCCCACCGAGTCAATGCCGACCAGTGATGCCCACACATTAACACTACCCTACATACACTAGGGACAAGTTAACCTTTTTTATACAAACCCTGTTAAAGCACAAACCTGTATGTCTTTGGAGTGTGGGAGGAAACTGAAGATCTCTGAGAAAGTCCATGCAGGTCATGTGGAGAACGTACTAACTTGTACCGACAGCACCTATGGTCAGGATCGAACCCGGATTTCTGGCCCTGTAGAGGTCCTGTCCCATTTTCATGACCTAATTCACGACCTCTTTTCCCCGTGGACATATTTCATCATGCTAGAGAAACGCCCCGACCTACTTGATGCCGCGAGTATCTACGACTAGCATCACGGCCTGCTACAACCTACCTAAGACCTCCTAGGACCTCGTGACAATCATGCTGCTAGTATGAGTCAAGGGCAAACTCGGCAGAGGTCGTGAATTAGGTCGTGAAAGTGGGACAGGCCCTGTAAGTCAGTAGCTTTAACGCTACGCTACCGTGCCACCCACAAAGTTGTTATTTCATTAACTGATGAATAGAGTGTGTCAGGGAGTTTATGGTACCACTTTATAAAACATTGGTTTTCCACCAGCTGGTGTATTGAGTACAGTTCGGATCACCACATTGTAGGAAGGATGTGACATCGGATAGAGTGGATGTGGAGAGGATGTTTCCACTAGTTGGAGAGTCTAGGACTAGAGGTCATAGCTTCAGAATTAAAGCATGTTCTTTTAGGAAGGAGATGAGGAGGAAATTCTTTAGTCAGAGGGTGGTGAATCTGTGGAATTATTTGCCACAGAAGGCTGTGGCGGAAAAGTCAGTGGATATTTTTAAGGCAGAGATAGATAGATTCTTGATTAGTGTGGGTGTCGGAGGTTATGGGGAGAAGGCAGGAGAATGGGGTTAGGAGGGAGAGATAGATCAGTCATGATTGAATGTCGGAGTAGACTTGATGGGCCGAATGGCCCAAATCTTTTCCTATCGCTTATGACCTTATGACCTTATGACAGCACTGGAGAAGGTGCTGAGAAGATTCGACAGATGTTGTCGGGGATGGTAGGAAGAGAGTCTGACTGAATATTTCTTTACCACACAGCAGAGGTGACCGAGAGGCAACCTGGTAGATGTATACAAAATGCTGAGGAGTTTTAAATAGGGAAGATAGTTGAAAGGTTTTCACGTGGCAGCGGTATCTGACAGCATGGGTGTACCGTAAAGAGAAGAGGTTTAGAGGGGATCAGAGGAAGCAAGTTTTCATCCACTGGGTGATTGAAACCTGAAACACTGCCCTAGTGGAGGCATGTACTCTCACAAGGATAGATAGTCACAGAGGCATACAGCACGGAAACAGGCTCTTTGGCTCAGTTTGTCCATACCAATCAAGATTCAGCTAAACTGATCCATTTACCTGCATTTGGCCCATATCCATTTAAAAATATCTCCTATCCATATACATATCCAAATGTATCCTAAATGTTTGTAGGTTAATTGGCTTGGTATAAATGTAAAATTGTCCCTAGTGTGTGTAGAGCATTGTAAGTGTGCAGGGATCGCTGGTTGGCGCAGACTCGGTAGGCCGTAGGGCCTGTTTTTCTGCTGTATCAAAACAACGAAATCTTCTGATTCTATTTGTTCAAAAATATGTCAGTCGAATCTGGTAAGAAAGAACTGCAGATGCTGGTTTAAATTGAAGGTAGACACAAGATGCTGGAGTAACTCAGCAGGTGAGGCAGCATCTCTGTAGAGAAGGAATGGGCGACGATTCGGGTCGAGACCCTCTTTGAGTCTGAAGAAGGGTCTTGACCCGAAACGTCACTCATTGCTTCTCTCCGGAGATGCTGCCTCACCCGCTGAGTTACTCCAGCATCTTGTGTCTACCTTCAGTATAATCTGGAATGAACTCAAGTGCTCTGCATTGATTAGATATCTAGAATAGAAAATTCTAAGGACAAACGGCAATTCACTTTCTCTCAGATCTAAATGGATGATCCTTTATCTTGAGAATCAGTCGGTTTCTTTGACATTTATCTTCTAAAGATAATGGAAAATAAATCAGCACACTATCGGGTAACTGGCTAATTTTTCCCATGTGTTGTTCTGTAGTATTTCCTCCCAATGTTCAATTGTTCTTTATTATTGCTTGTATCGAGGTACAGTGAAATTATTTTTTTGCAAACAGTTCAGTAAATTATTATTATACATTAGCATAATCCTAGATTTAGTCCAAACTATATAGAAATAGTCCATTGAGACCACATACAAGTCACCAGGCCTTGGCACCATATTTGAGTCTAAGACATGTCAGGAAAACGTTAATGATTACAGGACAAAGTGGTGAAATACAGATTATTTATACGTCTTGGCTGTTTTGCAATTAAAAAAAGGATAATGCTCTTTTTTTTTTCAGGTACGGAGACATGAGGCGTCAGATTGGGTTTGATATTCGTGATATGTGGTACAAGCTTGGTGAGTGAAATTTTGTGGCCCAGAAATTCTAATGCAGTGGCCCTGTTCAACTCCCAATACATCTTCAATCAGTAAACAATTGTTCGGCAAAATCAAGGACTTGGTACGAATATCATCGCACTTCACTCCTGCACCGCGATACAAACTCCAAGTTTTACCTCCTTTCCTCTGCACTTTCTAGAAGTCTGATCAGTGCACAAAATCTGGGAAGGTCTGATTTACAACACATGGCAACATGGGTCTGATCTGATCTACGACACTGGAACACATGACTATCCCCTGCTATATGATTGAGCAGCATTAGACCCCTAAAATAAACATTCATTGGGTTTCTGCATTTCTGTGCACTGAAGGATTGATATAATTTCCTAGTGGGAAGTCCTGTGACTTTTTAGTGGCCATTCATTGTTAACGCACATTGATTGTACTTTGTAGGTCCATCCACAGGAGTGCTTTATCCAACGTGTCACAGTGATTCTAATTACCATTCAGGTCCCTGCTTCGGTCCCACAAACATTATTCTGAGCCAGGACACGTTCAACATGGCCAGACTGCCATTGAGCAAGAAAGGAATAAAAACTCAATTAGAATCCTTATCTCTGAACGTTTTGGGCTGAGGTACTTAGCACTCCTCACCAGCCTGACCATTTTCTGTTCCATTTGCTAGCTAGTTATCGTTCCAGGAAGCATCCTTGAGTGGATGTCAGGAGGAAAGGAATATAAGTTTGCTGCAGGCTTCCCTCACTGAATATGATCCTCTGAGTCAAATCATACTTGAAACTTTGTCTTCAAGGCTAGGTAAACATTAATCAATAACACCCAGGCAATGAGGCTTTAGGAGAGGAGGGTAGAAAATTAGGAATAATGATAATAGATGCAACAATTCACATTAGTTCCAATAGTACACTAGCAACACCGATTAAACAATAAAACAAACACTGCAAATACAGGCAGCACAGTGGCACAGTGGTAGAGTTGCTGCCTTACAGTGCCTGAGACCCGGGTTTGATCATGACTGTGGGTGCCGTCTATACAGAGTCTGTACGTTTTCCCTGTGACTGCGTGGGTTTTCTCCAGGCGTTCCAGTTTCCTCCCACGCTCCAAAGACGTACAGGTTTGTAGGTTAATTGGCTTCTGTAAAATTATAAATTGTCCCTTGTGTGTAGGATGGTGCTGTATACTGATCGGCAAGGACTCGGCCGGCCGAAGGGCCTGTTTCCATGCTGTATCTTAAACTAAACTAAACACCCTGAGGATGAGGCTTCAGGAGAGGAGGGTGGAAAATTATGAGTAAAGATAATAGACAAAAGGGCCTGTCCCACGAGCATGCGACTCCATGCGCAACCTAACGTTGTAGCTTGAGCCGTACGGCCTCGCGGGGCCGGTCCCACTTCGATCGCCGAAGCCGCACGGAGCTGGTCTCGACATCGCACGGGGCTCCGAAAAACTGACCGTGTTCAAAAATTCCGCGCGGCAGCGGCCTGCCAGCCCGCAGCCGCCTCGACGACATATGCACTGCCTCGACGGGCATGCGCAGCGTCTCGACACAGTATGCAGCGTCTTGACACCGTACGCAGCTCGAACTTCACGTCACTCACTCGACCTCCACGCGGCCCCCACTTCAGGTCGCATGTTCATGGGAATGGCACTAAAGCAATTCAAATTAGTTCCAATAGTACACCAGCAAAACAGTTAAGAATAAAAAATACTGCAAATATTCATGGTGTGTTTCTCTCCACGGATACTGCTTGACCTGTTAAAATGTTTTAGTGCTTGCTGTTTGTTCATCATTTCAAATTTCCTGCATCTGCTCTCCTTTGCTCTCTAAAGTCAAGTTTGCAGTAAGGAATATTTCCAGACACCCACTTCACTAATCAGTTTTCATGTTCATGTTGAATAACAGCACAGAACAAAATCCACTTCATCCCAGAGATGGTCGGCCCAATCCTAGAAATGACCCTGATTCCAGAGGTGGAACTTCGCAAGGCTACTATTCCAATCTTCTTTGACATGATGCTGTGCGAGTGCACTGTGTTCAATAACTTCAGAAAGGTATGTAGGGGAAGATGATCGATCGTGCACAAATCCTTTCATGACGGCAAACCCAGGGGGATTTAAAACTCACAAGACAGTTCTGCCTGTGAAACAGAATCTGTCAGATGGAGGTGGGGGTGGTGTTTGGGGAAATAGATGGAGCAATGTCGCATGATAATTGCACAGTAAGGATGGTGATCACAATTCGAACGGGATGAGCTCAAAATTGCTGGTGCTCGTGGACGTTAGAAATAATGATGGATGTTACTGCACTCTATTGAACACTTATTGAATGAGTTTTGTTTGGGCAGAGGAAGATGCATAATTGTTAGCCTAAAAAAAAACATGTTGCACCGTGATATTGATGCATTATCTTCTATCTCTGAGATTCATTTTGCTGCAATCAATGGATGGAAGTTTGGAGGGAGAGTTCAATGCACTAATGCGATTACCTTACTTAAAGGGACTGAAAGGCGATGTATTTTTAATTTTATTTACTTGATGGATGTGAGAAATGCTGACACTTATTGCCCATCGTTAACAATGATATGAATGAATGAATGAATGAATGCATGAATTGCTCCTGAAATAAGCAACCAGTTAAGAATCTGGCCTAAAGTCACATGTAGGATATTAGGGATAGTTGGGCATGGGGCATCTTTCAGGAGTCATGGGATTGGGATAGCAGACAGTTAATACAAACAGGAATGAATCTCAAACAAACTGGATACTTTAAGGACTTTGAAAACAACCACAGAGCTTGGGGCATTTTGGTCTTGCACGATTGCAAATCCCACACGGCAAAACAATTGACGGATATTTATTTGAATCATCCAATATTGAAACTGCCAGGTTAGGATCAGGGAAGGAATTAAATAGTCATCATGTCACTTAACATATTTGTTCTGTCAATCAATATTTGGAATGTTTGATTATCCAGGGAGTAATTTCTCAAAACCTTAATAAAAGAGGTATATTTGTGTGCCTGGATTTTTCTGCTCAGGATCCTATGGCCCAGCCGCAGGTGTTTCAATATTAAAAGGTGTCTTGTCAGTTGAGGAGTGCTCCCATTGTAAATATCTCCAGTCTCCATGGGCTCTTTCATTGTCACTACATCGGACAGCATATTTCCACATTAATGGACATCAGTTAGATAATGTCTGATAGTTTTACTGTTACCTTAACCAAGGGCAATGGGCTCCCAACAGATTGAATCTCAAAACAGACTAAAATAAGATAAACAGTGTAATCGCACCAACATGTTTCTCAATCTTTCTCCCTACAAATTTGCACCTCCCCTCGAGCAGTTTCTTGCTGGAGCAAAGCTAAGATACAGCATTTATACCCCTCTAAGGGGTGGCACAGTGGCACAACGGTAGAGTTGCTGCCTTACAGCACATCCAATGCCAGAGACCCGGGTTTAATCCCGAATATGGATGCTGTCTGTATGGGTTTGTACGTTCTCCTCCTGATCACATGGGTTTTCTCCGAGATCTTCGGTTTTCCTCCCACACTTCAAAGACATCCAGGTTTGTAGGTTAATTGGCTTGGTATAAATGTAAATTGTCCCCAGTGTGTGTAGGATAGTGTTAATGTGCTGAGATCGCTGATCGGTGCGGACTCTGGGCTGAAGGGCCTGTTTCTGCGCTGTATCTCTAAACTAAACTAAACAAAAGGACTAATGGAGAATTGTTTAACTTGCATCATCTCCACTCCTGAACCATGGCCAGTTTTTGAGCTGCACTCTGTTTTCCGCACAGTGTCTCATCAGGTACTTCTTGATTCATCTGTAGAAGGGATCATCGCTCCCACATTGGCCTCATCTGTCACTTCAGAACCCATCTTACTCAAGTCCCCCTTGATACTGAGGGACTGCCAAAGAAGAAGAGTGTGGCAATAGCACCTGCACTCCCATGGGCTCAGCATTATCAGCTTGTCCACTGACGTTTAGTGGAGGATTAGCCTCGCATGCCTTTTCTGCAAACAAAGGTCCTTTATCATGTGTACCTGTGATTATTATTGTATTGTATTGTATATCTTTATTGTCATTTCCTGAGTATTCGCATACCCAGCGGAAACAAAAAAACGTTGCTCAACCAGTGTCCATTCAGTGTGCATGAAAAATAAATAGAAATTAAAAAAAAATACATATCTCATGAACAAATTTAACACTCTACTAAACATTCAACAGGCGTTCCGACCGGCACCACTTTCAACAAAAATGGTTTGCAATGGGGGCCTGGACTGCTCCCCACATGTCAGGAGTCATCACTTAATGATGGTGGACTTTGATGATGAAATTCACCATTCATTTCTGTGCTCCAGCAAGATTTCTGGCACCCTGAAGAATAAACTGTTCAAAGATTAATACATCAAACGAGGCACCAAGCTCTATTCTGATCTCTATCATGACAAGAGACAAGCAGGTGAAAGATCAGTGATAAGTGATAGGAGAAAATTAGGCCATTCAATCATGGCTGGTCTATCTTTCCCTTCTAACCCCATTCTCCTGCCTTCTCCCTATAACCCCTGACACCAGAACTAATCAAGAATCTATCTATCATTGACCTGGCCTCCAATGTGGCAAATAATTCCGCAGATTCACCACCCTCTGACTAAAGAAATTCCTCCTCAATTCCTTCCTAAAAGAACGTCCTTTAATTCTGAGGGTATGTCCTCTAGTCCTGGATTCTCCCATCTGTGGAAGCATCCTCTCTACATCCGCACTATGTATACGTTTTAATGAGGTCCTCCCTCGTTCTTCTAAACTTTAGCGAGTGCAGGCCCAGTGCCGTCAAACGCTCATCATGAGAAACTGAGAAAAAGGTTTAAGGATGTTTCCAAAACCCCTTTGAAAGGATGCAAGATTCGCACTGGCCTGGGCATCGCTGGCACAAGGGTACAAATAGAGAAGGTGCATTTACAATGGCTTTGGCACCAGTTCAGGAACCTACAGAACCCTAGTGTAAATAGCAGGGATCTTCAGCACATTCCAGACCACCCACTCACCCACTCCAACAGGGATTTCCCCTGAACCCCCGGGCAGAGTTTGCCTTCCCATTTCGGACTAATTCATTACAGAAATGCAGCAGAAGCAAGTCAGATTTTCTCCACTGATCGACATTTGTGAAGCAGATGGTTTTTATAATGATTTAACAGTTTCATTGTTAACATTGCAGAGACTAATATAATTTTTAAATTAGATTTATTTAATTACTTGAATTTAAATTCTCCAATTGCCATTTGAATTGATGATTCTGTATCAATGATACAGATGGTGCAGTGGTAGAGTTGCTGTCTTACAGCACCAGAGACCCAAGTTCGATCTAGACTACGGGTGCTGTCTGTACTGAGTTTGTACATTCTTCCCGGGACTGCTTGGGTTTCCCTTGCTCGCTCCGGTTTCCTCCCATGTTCCCAAGACGTACAGATTTGTAGATTAATTGACTTCAGTAAAGATGGTCAATTGTCCCTAGTGTGTAGGATAGTGTTAGTGTATGGGGATCACTGGTTGGCCCAGACTCAGTGGACCAACAGGCCTGACTCCGTGCTGTATCTCTAAACTAAGCTAAAACTAAAATGACCCTGAACAGTGGCTGCTGGCAACTTAATGTAACAACCATCACACAATGTATATATTGGTCAACAAATCCTAAAATATGGAAAGAATGAATTGGCTTTTTTATGTTCAAATACCTCAGCAATTAGTCACATTTCACAGACCAATCTTTCCCATTTTTTAGATATATATCCACATGGGAGCAACCCCACTTACACGATTTATCCAAGTTGCATACCATCCTGCCTTGAAAATTTGTTGCCGATCCTTCAACTTCACTGGTACTAAATCCTGAAAATCCCTCCTCTGGAGCAAAACAGGAAGATTCTCTGCATTGGTTCAGAAAGGCAACTCTCTATCACTTTCTCAGGGGCAGTTCGTCATCAGCAATAAACACTGGCCTTGCCAACAATGGCCACATCCCCAAAACAATTATTTAAAAAACCCAAGTAATCATTCTACTGTAAAATCAGCATCTGGGTCTCAGGGAGGAAGGGGAAGCTTGAATCAATTGGAAATGGGTCTAGAAGAGAACAGAGGTTGGTGTTGAATGGATGAGGCCTGGATGGACATATGGTCTGTTATGTGTGTTTGACGTTGAAGGGTTTTCTGCTAATCAACATGACAGAAGCTCAGGGATATCTTGCTAAAGCTCTCTGAGAGTGGCAGAAAGGGTCATGAATTGATGAACTCTGGGAACAAATCCAAAAGTAGCAGCTGTGAAGTGCTGGAAAAATAATGCTAAAAGTCTTTCTTGAGACCAATGAAACAAGTGAGTTAATGAGAAATAATTTTTCTACCATTGAAATGTTGATCACTACTTGTTCCAAAATAATGCTTGCACAAATACTGTACTGCTCCTTTATTCATTGTCATCTCAGATATCCCAAATAACAAATTATTATTTTAACAGTTTGAAGATGAGATTATCTTGAAGTTGGACCATGCGGTGGAAGGTGGTTGTGGTGATGAGCAATACATGCAGCTCTTCCAGACAATGTAAGATTTTATTCATTTAGAAATGTCAACTAACAGGCATAGAGAAAGATACATACACATGTATCAAGCTTAATGGCAAGGGGTTGAGAAATAATGGTTCAGCAGCTAAAAATGCTGAGCTTGACACATTCCATGAATCAACCTTTGCTTCATGCTCTGCTTCTCTGCTTCAGAATTGTTCTTAGTTTAAACTGTAAGGCTGATCCAGCAAATGGTTTATAATTGCCATGAGTACCAAGTTACAGTGAAAAACATTGTTATATTTACTATCCGGGCAAACGCCAGGCTTCAATGGTGCACATATTAGGAATTGGGGCAATTATCAGTTATTTGTTATGGTGGTTTATCAACTTATTTTGACTTTATTAACCAGTGGCAAAGTCAATCGTGATGAAGAGCTAGCCTTGCAATAACTCCCTGGCTTCCTCATTCAGATGCAGGCTTTGCACATTTGGTTCATGGACAATTGTTTATAGTTCTTGGGTGGTATCCAGACTTATCCCTCTTGGTGCTTAATTCCCTACTGTGGTTGAAGAGTCAAGAGTGTTTAATTGGCATAATGACTGGGAAAGGAACATTCTTACTTGTTGCCGTTTTACATTATCACAACAAGGTGGCAAATAAATATACAATAATTAATAATACAATAAGTTATCAGTAATACGAGGTAAACAAGTCCATTATAAGCGCAAGTCAACATACATTATACAACATTAACAAAGTCTAAGTTTAAAAAAATTCAAAACCGGCCGCGACTAAAAATAGGTTGCTGTTTTAAAAATCGGCAATTTTTTAGTTGAAGCCTGTTGCGAAGGTAGTTGAAGGTGGCTGCTGGAGTTTGAGGTAGTGCAGGCAGCCAACCTTAACTAGCATCGCAACCGGCTTCGACTAAAACATTTACCGATTTTTAAAATGGCAACCTATTTTTAGTCGCGGCCGGTTTTGAATTTTTTTAAATAATCGCCAGAACATAGAAGAAGCAGAAACCACTTTCGACCATTAGGGAGACTGACAAAAACCGCACGGGAACCTTGGTTGGGGCGCAAAGTCTCCAGAGGTTTCCGTTCAGGTTTCCAAAGTGGGACAGGGGCATTAAGGTTCATTCCTGACTGCTGGTGGTTTCTGTGTGGCTTTTAAATTTGTCATGTGGCTGTGAGGGTTTCCTGTGGGTGCTCCGTTTGCCTTCCACATCCCAAAGATAAAAGAAGGGTCTCGACTCAAAATGTCACCCATTCCTTCTCTCCAGAGATGCTGCCTGTTCTGCTGAGCTACTCCAGCTTTTTGAGTCTAACCAAAGATATGCATGTTGGTGGATTAAATGGTTCATTGTAAATCAATAGACACGAGACAATGGACAATAGGTGCAGGAGTGGGCCATTTGGCCCATTGTGCCAGCACCGCCATTCAATGTGATCATGGCTGATCATCCCCAATCACCACCCCGTTCAGTATGTAGGTGAGTGATGGAACCTGGAGGGAGTTGATGGGAATGTGGAGAAGAATAACATGGGATCAGCATGGGTTTGGTTAAAAGAGGTTCTGAATGATCGGAGCATATTCGGTGGTCTGAAGTGCCTGTTTTTATATTTTTTGACTTTATAATCTCTGATCCAGCCTTCTAGAACATGCTTCAAAGCATCCGAACATTGAAAAGTCAGTGCAACACTTTGTCAACCTGGTCAAGGGTCTCCTGGAGAAACTATTGGACTACAGACTGGTGTTGAGCGATGAGAGCAGAGGAAACCGCATGAGCTGCACTGTCAACCTGCTGGTACGTTCACTGAGCAAATGTGCAGCTTCTCTACTTGGTACCTTCATTCTGTCAATCCCCTCTCTTTGTACTACCCTTGGCAGCTCTGCTAGATCTGCAATTTCTTCCAGACGTTTTGCTTCTTTACAATGTTTCCTTGTTCTGTCTCTGTGATCAACCTTGAGATAAGCTGCCCCAATTTCTCCTTCTTTTGTTCAGTGATTGCTCTTTGTCTGATTACTGCTGTGCAGCGTGTCAGGACATTTTATATTTGAGACACAATGCAAAATCTAAATGGGTGTTTTTCTTCAGAACAGAATAGAGTGTTAATGTATAATGCATGTTGCAACAGTGGGCAAGTTCTATAGGGTTTGCCGTGAATCAAATATTATACATAGAAAGTATTATCTACCATTCATATGGAACAAGAGAATATTGATTTTGAAAGGCAGAGATAAGGTCATAATTCATAAGTCATCGAAGTAGAATTAGGTCATTCGGCCCATCATGTCTACTGTGCCTTTCAATCGTGGGTGATCTATCTCTCCCTCCAAACCCCATTTTCCTGCCTTCTCCCCATAACGCCTGACACCCGTACTAATCAACAATCTATCTACCTCTGCCTTAAAAATATCCACATAAACTGATAAACTGAAGCTACAGACATGGTCAGTGTATACTTAGTGGGCTAAAGGTCAGTTTCTATGCTGTATGACTATGGGCAAAGGAGAAGTAATGTGCCATTAGAAGAGGGGGGGGAGGGGAGGGGAGAGGGGGGGGGGGGGGGGGGGGGGGGGGAATATCAAAGAGCAGCCCTGTAGAAGATTGGCTATTCTACTGGAACGATTTGGGCCACTTATTTAATTCGGTTTGGTAGAGAGTGAGAACATTAATTGGGATTGTCAGATTGACCAGGTTAATTTGCACAACTTCTTTAAAGAAGGGAAATGTTCGTTGTTGTAATTACAAGCCCTCCATAAGAACTCAATTCAGAAGATATAAATTGAGTCTAATGGAAAACATATCTAAAAGTATGTTCCACTGATAGGAATGGATCTAATTACAGCGGCTTTCTCAACAGGAAAATAAAGTTGTATAGGAAGGAACCGCAGAGCTGGTTTAAAGTGAAGAACCAACGAATGAACCAATGAAACAACCTTCTTTTCCAAAAGATAGACACAAAATGCTGGAGTAACTCAGCAGAACAGTCAGCATCTAGAGAGAGAGAAGGAATGGGTGATGTTCGAAGAAGGGTCTCAACCTGAAAGGTCACCCATTCCTTCTCTCCAGAGATACAGCCTGTCCTGCTGAGTTAGTTACTCCAGCACTTTGTGTCTATCTTTAGGGAAAGAAAGTTGTTTCGTCGGTTCATTAGTTCTTATCTTTAGATGCACGGAGACCTAAGATGAACGGTCAAAGTATGAGCAGGCAGTTTTTGTCTGTAAACTGGGCAATGCTGGTCCTCACTAAGACAGTGCACCTCAGCTGTTCAGACTGCAACCAGCTGACCCATAACCTCTATCACTATTGCCTATTCTGTTGTTTCAACCCTCACTACCGTCCACCCAACCCTCAATCTGTCCTTGTGAACATGCAGCCACTTTGAAGTTTATTGACACCTGCAACTCATTAATCGAGTTAACATTGCCAGCAGTTGGGCCTGGCAGGAGTAAAACTGGAGAGAGAGCATTTTTCTGAAACTCAATGGCATGTATCTAACATCAGAAGTACAGAGACAACGAAATGAGAAGTCATATATTAGTGCGAGGGGAAAGATTTAAAGAGAATCTTTAAATTTAAATTTAAAGGAGCAATCTGAGGTGCGTATGTGGAATGAGCTGTGAGAGGAAGAGGTAGAGGTGGGTTCAATTACAATATTTAAAAGACATCTGGACAGATGCACAGATAGGAAAGGTTTATAGAAACATAGAAACATAGAAACATAGAAATTAGGTGCAGGAGTAGGCCATTCGGCCCTTCGAGCCTGCACCGCCATTCAATATGATCATGGCTGATCATCCAACTCAGTATCCCGTACCTGCCTTCTCTCCATACCCCCTGATCCCCTTAGCCACAAGGGCCACATCTAACTCCCTCTTAAATATAGTATATATACTTATGGGCCAAACACGACTAAGTGCGAGTAGCTCTGATAGGCAACTTTTTCAGTATGGACAGGTTGAGCCGAATAGCCTGTTTCCATGATGTATAGCTCCATGACTATTCTTATTATTATTATTACTCAATATTAATGCTGACATAGTATTCAGTGACATGGAGAGGGTGGTGGCCCCATTAGAGATGTGAATGCTTCAGGATTGACTTGA
This sequence comes from Leucoraja erinaceus, assembly GCF_028641065.1. Classification (NCBI taxonomy): domain Eukaryota; kingdom Metazoa; phylum Chordata; class Chondrichthyes; order Rajiformes; family Rajidae; genus Leucoraja; species Leucoraja erinaceus. The sequence continues at coordinate 8,096,997 of NC_073387.1, forward strand.
ATCTTTAAGGAGTTATGGGGTCACCTAACTCCAGCTACCCAGGTTGAATACTGACCTTGGGTGCTATCTATGTGGGCTTTGTACAGTCACTGTGATCAGCTAGTTGCCTCTAGCTTGCATCCACATCCCAAAGGTGAGTGGCTTGGCCATGGTAAATTTCACCTGGTGTACGTGAGTGGTAAAATGGTGGTGGTGGGGGTGGTGGGGGGGGGGGGGGGGGGGGGGGGGGGGAGAATTGGAAAGGGGATAGATTGCAGTGGAGAATGGGACTGATGGGATTGCCCTGAAAGCTGACATAGACTCAAAGGGCTGAATGGTCTCCTCTAATGTTGTAAAGAAATGTAAAGTTTCTACTGTAAATAAAAAGGAAAAAATATGAACTCATATTTTTTTAAATTCATTTTATTTGAAAATTTTATTCATTAATCATAAAAATGTGACACATGGGGAAATTAGTGGTTAGTGACAGAAATATTACATTGGAAAAAGATAATTTGCTTTCCATTTGTGAGGGAAGGTGTGGTGAGGACTTGCCAGATGATCGTTGATGGAATAATTGAACACCTGAGATCAAACGAAAAATCCTCATGTTAACGAGAGTTGCCAGTCAAAACTGCCATGTACACATGGCTTTGTATCAATACTCTTGCTGGCTAACACATACTAGCATTGAAACATTCTGCAGGTTGTCCTAAGGTGATATTTTATCACACTGCTCTTAAATGTATCTTTCTGATACTTCAATGCAGTAGGGAGTAGAAGTCACCAAATGGTTTTTGTTCAGACAGAGAGCATTTCAGCCCATCAAATCCATACCAATCCTAGACAGGTGCAATCCAACTTGATCTATTCACCTGTCAGCTTCCCACATTATAGAGTCATACAGTGTGGAAACAAGCCCTACTTGCCCACACCAACCAACATGTCCCATCTACACTAGTCCCGCCTGCCTGTGTTTGCTCTCTCTCTATCTATCTATCTATCTATCTATCTATCTATCTATCTGTCTGTCTGTCTGTCTGTCTGTCTGTCTGTCTGTCTGTCTGTCTATCTGTCTGTCTATCTATCTATCTATTTTTAAAACTGTGGGTGTACGGCGTTTTGCATTTGATTCAATACTACGTGCAAACCAGACGCATAAACGCTGACATTTTTACCATTTCGCTAGCGATTTAAATTTTACATTCGCACATCCCCTCCTTGGTCAATTATTTCCCCAGATTTTGTGTAAAATTGATCACAAAACTCAAACACGGCATTTATTGTCACGCGAGGCATAAAGGGCCTGTCCCACCAGCAGCGTACACACCAATCAGCTGGGCAGGAGGCGGGCCGACTGAATTTAGTCATCGCGCGCCGTCGGGCGGCACGCATCACGCAACGGCATGCCGGGCGGTGACGTCATCGCGCAACGCCACGCGCTAGGCTTATGCCGTCAAGACTCTGCGTACGACGTGAAGACGCTGCGTACGATGTCAAGACGCTGCGTACGATGTCAAGACGCTGCGTATGACGTCAAGACGCTGCGTACACCCGTCGAGACGCTGCGTACGCCATCAATGCACCTGCGGGCCGACAGGCCGTTGACGCGTGGGATTTTCGGACAGTGCAAGATTTTTGGAACCCCGCGCGATGTCGGGACCAGCCCCACACAACTCCATACGCCTTCGCCGATCAAAGTGGGACTGGCCCCGTGAGGCGGTTCCCCCCTCCCTGTTCCCCCACTCTCTGTACCCTCCTCCCTCCCCTCCCCCTCTCCCTCCCTCTCCCTAACTCCTCCCCCCCCCACCCTCTCTCTCTCCCCTCCCTCTCCCTCTCCCCCCCTTCTCTCTCTGCCCTCACTCTTTACCCCCCCCTCTCTAGACGCGCCTACAAGTTGGGGGCTGTACGTCAGTAGATAAAGCGATTATTGGGTAAAAGGAGCAAATTAATGATATTATTATATTAACAAGGGGGGTAGTGCGGGCGGGGGTAGTTAGTGTGTGTGGGGGGGTGGTTAATGTGTGTGACGCCGCATGCCCCCCCCCCCCCCACTCAACAGCACGTTGGGCGAACAGACCCAACGGGTCTGCACTTGGTCTAGTGCATTACTAAATCTCTGATCTTGTTATCTTCTGGTTTGTGTGGTCTTTCTATTTGCGCAAAAATGGTTCGCGATAGCGCTACGATTTTTCACCAGTTCATTCCTATGCTGCACGATTGCACTAAGTTTCATTCCGATCGGTTGAATGTCCTAAAATTTAGCGAGGTTTAAAATATCTTAAAAACCGCGCATGCGCAGATCAATCTCATCTCCTGCCATTCAGGACTGCGTGGATTAGTCTCTTCCCCTGTCACTCAGCGGGACAGTCTGCCCCTTCCTGCGCCATCGCGTCTTTACTGGAGCTGGGGATGGCCGACGGAGGTTTCCAACCGGCCACCATTTTCGGAGGGACCCGAAGCAGCCCAGCCCCAAGCAGCCCAGCCCCCAGCCCAGCCCCAAGCAGCCCAGCCCCAAGCAGCCCAGTGTCGGAGACCCAGCATCGGAGACCCAGCCAGCTTCGGAGACCAATCCCAGTCCAGAGTCGGAGATGCAGCCAAGCGTCGGAGACCCAGCCCAGCCCAGAGTGGAGACCCAGCCCAGCGTCGGAGACCCAGCTCAGCCCGGAGTCGGAGATGTCGCCAATGGCACCAAACGGAAAGCGGAGACTCTGATCCTGGCAGAGGACAACGACCAGTCCCCGCTGTGAATCTCCATCGCACCGCTAATTCCAGCCACTCTGGTCCCCCTCACTGGCTCCTCTCTTCTCCCCCATGATAAAACCCCCCCTCTCGCCCATGGCTCTTCCCTGTCTTTTCTCCAAGCTCACTCCCCCGCCATCTCCCTGCCCACACACCCCTCTCCACACACAACTCTCCCCCCACCCCCACACCCCCGCTAACTCCACAACTCCCCCTCTGCCCCACACCCCTCTCCACCCACAACGCCCACACACCCTGCTAACACCACAACTCCCCCCTGCCCATATACCCCCCTCTCCCTACAACTCCCCCCTCTGCCCACACACCCCTCTCCACCCACAACTCTGACATGCAAATTGGTAGATTAATTGGCCTCTTTAAAACAAAATGCCACTGATGTGTAAGTAATGATTGTGAAAGTGGGTTTACATAGAATTAGTGTGAATTATGTAATTATGTAAGGTGATTAATGGTCAGTGTGGACTCAGTCTTCACAATATCTCTAAACTAAACAGGGGTCAAGGATTATGGGGAGAAGGCAGGAAAATGGAATTAGCAGGCAGAGATCAGCCATGATTGAATGGCAGAGTGGATTTAATGGGCCGAATTGCCTGATTCTACTCTTATTTATACACTAAACTAATTACCCTCATTGCCAGGCAGTCCCTAACGAATTATATTGTGGAGAAAGAGTTCTGGTATGAGATCAATCCAACCAATCTGCAGGCTGGTGATATGATGGAAGGTGAAGGCCAGTTGATTGAGGCATTTGAAAGTAGCTGAGGTTAATTGAAGCCATTCTGAGAAAGAGCCAGCAATGGTAGGGAAAAAATATTTAGTCCCTTAGAGCTTTGATCTATTTGAGGCTGACAGACATTCCATGCTTACAATGGAGACAAATCATCCCTAACTAACCTTCATGTGAATTGACAGAATGTTTCTGGAGCTTAATAAACCAGGATTGTACAGTCTGTTTATTCTTGCTATCTGCATAGCTTAGCATATTATTATGCTCTTGAACTTCCAACTGGCAATCAGTGAATTAACACAATGAAATACCTGATCTTAATTACCTAGCTGCGTGTTTTATCTGACAACAGGGAGCTGGTTTGTTTAATTTAATCTTGAGAAGCAACAAGCTATTGAATTACATAATTGAAGGAGTGTTTGGAATAGCTCAGGAGGTAATAAAATCCATTATGTCACAGTGGAATGTTTCACTCATTCACCTTCGCTCCCACTTTCATTTTATATTTTCATCTTGTGACGTGGAAGGGATTATATTTGGCCCATCGAATCTCTGCTGGCTCTTGGAGCATTCCCATCAGTGCCATTCCTCCCACTTATTCTCCCTGCAATCTCGTCTCTCTCGCATCCCATCAACTCCCCCCAATTCTCCTGCTATGTAACTCCACCAGGAAAGATCTGCAGATGCTGGTTTATACTCTCTAGAATTTAGAAGATTGAGAGGGGATCTTATAGAAACTTACAAAATTCTTAAGGAGTTGGACAGGCTAGATGCAGGAAGATTGTTCCCGATGTTAGGGAAGTCCAGGACAAGGGGTCACAGCTTAAGGATAAGGGGGAAAATCCTTTAAAACCGAGATGAGGAGAACTTTTTTTTCACACAGAGAGTGGTGAATCTGTGGAATTCTCTGCCACAGAAAGTAGTTGAGGCCAGTTCATTGACTATATTTAAGAGGGAGTTAGATGTGGCCCTTGTGGCCAAGGGGATCAGAGGGTATGGAGAGAAGGCAGGTACGGGATACTGAGTTGGATGATCAGCCATGATCATATTAAATGGCGGTGCAGGCTCGAAGGGCCGAATGGCCTACTCCTGCACCTAATTTCTATGTTTCTATGTTTCTATGCTGGTTTAAATCAAAGACAACACAAAATGCTGGAGTAACTCAGCGGGTCAGGCTGCATCTCTGGAGAGAAGGAATGGGTGACGTTTCGGGTCGAGACCCTTCTTCGGACTGATAATCTACAGTTGACATGGTAATCTACAGTGGCTAATAAACCTGCTGCGTATCTTTGTGATGCGGGAGAAGAACAGATCACCGAGGAGTCATGAACAGCTGCACAAGAACATGCAGAAATGCACAACAAAACTGTCCCTTTTTTAAGCTGTGCACTTTGCCACTTAAAAGTGATTGAAGTGCGGAAGGATATGTCCCTGAGCCAAGGATTTAAAGATGATTGCTATCCCACATATTGAGAATTTGGATTCAGTTGTAAGTAGCCTTGATATAATAGCCCAGCAGTGGTGAAAGCAATATCTATGTTATTTGAATGTCATAGACCTAACCTATATTCTTTTGGGAAATAAGCTGTTGCTTGAGAACATCATCTACAAAGTCCAGTAGTTTGAGGCTGATAAATTTCATGTTTTTTGCTCAATACAAAAATATGGTTATTTTTCATGATTGGTGGGTTACACAAATGTTCATCTGGTGCTACACAGCAGTATAGCTGGTGTCGTACAGCAGTACAGGTGCACAACCTTTTATCCGAAAGCCTTGGGACCAGACACTTGTCGGATTTCGGACATTTTCGGATTTCCGATTGGAAGATTTTTAGCGTAGATTAGGTAGGTAGCGCGGGCGGCTTGAAAAGTCTGGAGCAGCTGCCTCCTCCCCGGAGACCGGGAGAATCATTGCATAAATGTTAGTCAGTTAGTTTGGAGGGATTTTATGTGGTGGTGGAGTAGGGGTGAAGGGGGAAACTTTAATTTTTAGTCCCCTACCTGGTCGGCGACTCCCAACCTCGCGGAGCTGGGGGCTCCGTCCGGCCGCGGGCGGCGCCGGTTGGAGCTCCGACCCCGGCAACTCTACCCCTGGCTGCGTGGCTCGAAATCCAGCGACGCTCCGCGAACGTTGGGAGTCGGCGGCCACAGCGCTCCGGAGCTTGCCGTACGGCGACCCGGTAAGGCATTGCCCGCTCCCCGCTGGTATCCCAGCGCTGCGACGCCGCTGACTCCCGACATTCGCGGAGCTGGGGCGTCCGGCCGTGGGCCGCGCTGGATTTGGAGCGCCTCGCAGCCAGGGGTAGAGTTGCTGGGGTCGGAGCTACAACCGGCGCCGCCCGCAGCCCCACCGGCCACAGCGCTGCGGAGCTTACTGCACGGCGACCCGGTAAGGCATTGACCACTCCCCGTCTCTCCGACCAGGTAGGGGACTAAGAATTAAAGTTTACCCCTTCACCCCCCCCTTCACATAAAAGCCCTCCAAACTAACTGACTAACATTTAAGCAATGATTTACAGATGTTTAAGCGTCTCCCGGTCTCGGGGAGGAGGCAGCCGCTACAGTAGTACAGACCTGGGTTGACCGTGGGTCGTTTCGGGTCAGGTTTGGCGCCAAACGCGAGCTTTGGTGCGCAGACGACATCTGGAAATAATGGCCGGTTTTCGGAGTTTTTCGGTTTCCGGAACACCGGATAAAAAGGTTGTGCACCTGTATATAGCTGGTGTCATACAGTAGTATAGATGGTGTCACACAGCAGTATAGATGGTGTCACACAGCAGTATAGATGGTGTCACACAGCAGTATAGATGGTGTCACACAGCAGTATAGATGGTGTCACACAGCAATATAGATGGTGTCACACAGTAGTATAGCTGGTGTCCTACAGCAGTATATAGATGGTGTCATACAGTAGTGTATAGATGGTGTCACACAGCAGTATATAGATGGTGTCACACAGCAATATAGCTGGTGTCATACAGCAGTATATAGATGGTGTCACACAGCAAAATATAGCACAGGCCCTATAGGCCACCTTGCCCATGCCAACCAAGTTGGCATTTGGGCTGATGTTTAATGTGATACACTTTATCCTTTATCTGTACACTGTGGACAGCTTGATTGTAATCAGGTCTAGCCTTATCTTTGACTGGATAGCAAGCAACAAAAGCTTTTCACTGTACCTTGGTTCACGTGCCAATGATAATAAACTAAACTAAACTAAACTAGTGGTAGACGCAAAATGCTGGACTAACATAGAAACATAGAAAACAGGTGCAGGAGTAGGCCATTGGGCCCTTCGAGCCTGCACCGCCATTCAATATGATCATGGCTGAACATCCAACTCAGTATCCCGTAACTGCCTTCTCTCACTGATCCCCTTAGCCACAAGGGCCACATCTAACTCCCTCTTAAATATAGCCAATGAACTGGCCTCAACTACCTTCTGTGGCAGAGAGTTCCAGAGATTCACCACTCTCTGTGTGAAAAATGTTCTTCTCATCTCGGTCCTAAAAGACGTCCCCCTTATCCTTAAACTGTGACCCCTTGTTCTGGACTTCCCCAACATCGGGAACAATCTTGCTGCATCTAGCCTGTCCAACCCTTTAAGAATTTTGTAAGTTTCTATAAGATCCCCCCTCAATCTTCAAAATTCTAGCGAGTACAAGCCGAGTCAGGCAGTATCTCCGGAGAGAAGGAATGGGTGCCGTTTCGGGTAAGGCCCTTCTTCAGACTGATGTTAGGGGAGGGGGCGGGACAAAGATAGAAAGTGGTCGGAGACAGTAAGACTAGTGGGAGAATTGGGAAGTGGAGGGGATGGAGAGAGAGGGAACGCAAGGGCTATCTGAAGTTAGAGAAGTAACTAAACTAAACTAGTCCCATTTGCTTGCATTTGACCCACATCCCTCTAAACCCTTCCCATCCACATATGTGTCCACATCTCTTTTAAAACTGGTAATTGTATTTGCTTCTATAACTTCCTCTGACAGCTCATTACAGATACGAATTACCCTCTGAATGACAAAGTTGCCCTGAAGTCCCTGTTAAATCACTTTGCTCTCACCTTAAGCCTATGCCATCCAGTTCTTGAATTTTCTCCCCTGGTGAAAAAAGACTGTGAGTGTTCACCTTATCGATGCCCCTCATGTGCACAGTTCCCTGAAAGTGGAATCTCATGTAGATAGGGTGGTAAAGAAAGCTTTTGGCGTGCTGGCCTTTATAAATCAGAGCATTGAGTATAGAAGTTGGGATGTAATGTTAAAATTGTACAAGGCATTGGTGAGGCCAATTCTGGAGTATGGGGTACAATTTTGGTCGCCTAATTATAGGAAGGATGTCAACAAAATAGAGAGAGTACAGAGGAGATTTACTAGAATGTTGCCTGGGTTTCAGCAACTAAGTTACAGAGAAAGGTTGAACAAGTTAGGGCTTTATTCTTTGGAGTGCAGAAGGTTAAGGGGGGACTTGATAGAGGTCTTTAAAATGATGAGAGGGATAGACAGAGTTGACGTGGATAAGCTTTTCCCACTGAGAGGAGGGAAGATGCAAACAAGGGGACATGACTTGAGAATTAAGGGACAGAAGTTTAGGGGTAACATGAGGGGGAACTTCTTTACTCAGAGAGTGGTGGCTGTGTGGAATGAGCTTCCAGTGAAAGTGGTGGAGGCAGGTTCGTTTTTATCATTTAAAAATAAATTGGATAGTTATATGGACGAGAAAGGAATGGAGGGTTATGGTCTGAGCGCAGGTATATGGGACAAGGGGAGAATACGTGTTCGGCACGGACTAGAAGGGTCGAGATGGCCTGTTTCCGTGCTGTAATTGTTATATGGTTATATGGTTATATGATCTTGTACATCCCAATAAGGTCACCCCTCAGCCCCCTATACCCCAAAGAAAACTGTCCCAGCCTATCTAACCTTTCCTTATAATTCAAGCCTGTAAGCCGTTAACATCTTGATTGATCTCTCTTGCACTCTTTCCAAATTAATGACATCCTTCCTATCGCTAGGTGACTAGAACTGCACACAGTCCTCCAGATGTGATCTAATGACTTATATTGCTGCATTATGAAGTCTCAACTTTTGTACTCAATTCCCTTCCCAGTGAAGCCAAGCATGCCAAATGTCTTCGTCACTTCACTGTCCACCTGACAAAATATTCACTTCACCTTACTGTCCACCTTTGAGGGAACTGTGCAGCCAGATCTTCTGGGATAAGGGTGACCTGTACAAAAGGGATGGGTTACACCTTAACTGGAGTGGGACTGACATTCTGACAGCCAGGTTTGCTAGTGCTGCACGGGTGGGTTTAAACTAAATAGCGTAGAGGAGGGGGTGGCAAATTGGAAGTATAAGGATGGAGTTAAAGGGGACGTGAGTACAGGAAAAGTTACGAATGACACCCGAATTAATGGGACGGAAAGTTCAAGAAGGGACAAGAGAGTAAGGTTAGGTGAAAGAGGAACCGATGTGAGAGGGGATGTGAATACCGAATTAAGAGTGTTATTTATGAATGCGCAAAGTATAAGTAATAAAGTGGATGAGCTTGAGGCTCAGTTAGGAATTGGTGAGTATGATGTTGTGGGAATTACAGAGACATGGCTGCAAAAGGTTCAAGAGCTAGGAAATGAATATTCATGTGTATAAGTCCTATCGAAAAGACCGACAGGTGGGCAGGTGACATAGAATCAGAAGATGTAGAGTCATTGTGGATAGAATTGAGAAATTGTAAGGGTAAAAAGACCCTAATGGGAATTACCTACAAGCCTCCAATCAGTACCCTGGAGATAGGTTGCAAGTTTCAAGAAAGAAGGGAGAGAGAAAGCAGGGATTTAAAGACCCGTTAGCCTGACATCAGAGGTGGGGAAGATGCTGGAGTCAATTATCAAAGATGCAATAGCGGTGCATTAGGATAGCATAACAGGATTGGTCCCAGTCACTGGATTTACGAAGGGGAAATCATGCTTAACAAATCTTCTGGAATTTTTTGAGGATGTAACAAGCAAAAAGGACAAAGGCGAGCTAGTGGATGTATTGTACCTGGACTTTCAGTAAGCCTTTGATAAGGTCCTGCACAGGAGATAGAGGTCTTTAAAATGATGAGAGGGATAGACAGAGTTGACGTGGATAAGCTTTTCCCACTGAGAGGAGGGAAGATGCAAACAAGGGGACATGACTTGAGAATTAAGGGACAGAAGTTTAGGGGTGACATGAGGGGGAACTTCTTTACTCAGAGAGTGGTGGCTGTGTGGAATGAGCTTCCAGTGAAAGTGGTGGAGGCAGGTTTGTTTTTATCATTTAAAAATAAATTGGATAGTTATATGGACGAGAAAGGAATGGAGGGTTATGGTCTGAGCGCAGGTATATGGGACAAGGGGAGAATACGTGTTCGGTACGGACTTGAAGGGTCGAGATGGCCTGTTTCCGTGCTGTAATTGTTATATGGTTATATGGTTATATGATCTTGTACATCCCAATAAGGTCACCCCTCAGCCCCCTATACCCCAAAGAAAACTGTCCCAGCCTATCTAACCTTTCCTTATAATTCAAGCCTGCAAGCTGTTAACAACTTGATTGATCTCTCTTGCACTCTTTCCAAATTAATGACATCCTTCCTATCGCTAGGTGACTAGAACTGCACACAGTCCTCCAGATGTGATCTAATGACTTATATTGCTGCATTATGAAGTCTCAACTTTTGTACTCAATTCCCTTCCCAGTGAAGCCAAGCATGCCAAATGTCTTCGTCACTTCACTGTCCACCTGACAAAATATTCACTTCACCTTACTGTCCACCTTTGAGGGAACTGTGCAGCCAGATCTTCTGGGATAAGGGTGACCTGTACAAAAGGGATGGGTTACACCTTAACTGGAGTGGGACTGACATTCTGACAGCCAGGTTTGCTAGTGCTGCACGGGTGGGTTTAAACTAAATAGCGTAGAGGAGGGGGTGGCAAATTGGAAGTATAAGGATGGAGTTAAAGGGGACGTGAGTACAGGAAAAGTTACGAATGACACCCGAATTCAGGGACGGAAAGTTCAAGAAGGGACAAGAGAGTAAGGTTAGGTGAAAGCATTCTAAACCGATGTGAGAGGGGATGTGAATACCGAATTAAGAGTAGACAGTTATTTATGAATGCGCAAAGTATAAGTAATAAAGTGGATGAGCTTGAGGCTCAGTTAGGAATTGGTGTAGTATGATGTTGTGGGAATTACAGAGACATGGCTGCAAAAGGTTCAAGAGCTAGGAAATGAATATTCATGTGTATAAGTCCTATCGAAAAGACCGACAGGTGGGCAGGTGACATAGAATCAGAAGATGTAGAGTCATTGTGGATAGAATTGAGAAATTGTAAGGGTAAAAAGACCCTAATGGGAATTACCTACAAGCCTCCAATCAGTACCCTGGAGATAGGTTGCAAGTTTCAAGAAAGAAGGGAGAGAGAAAGCAGGGATTTAAAGACCCGTTAGCCTGACATCAGAGGTGGGGAAGATGCTGGAGTCAATTATCAAAGATGCAATAGCGGTGCATTAGGATAGCATAACAGGATTGGTCCCAGTCACTGGATTTTACGAAGGGGAAATCATGCTTAACAAATCTTCTGGAATTTTTTGAGGATGTAACAAGCAAAAAGGACAAAGGCGAGCTAGTGGATGTATTGTACCTGGACTTTCAGTAAGCCTTTGATAAGGTCCTGCACAGGAGATTAGTGGGCAAAATTAGAGCACATGGTATTGGGGGTAGGGTATTGACATGAATAGAATATTGGTTGGCAAACAGGAAACAAAAAGTAGAGATTAATGTGCCTCTTTCAGAATGGCAGGCAGTGACTAGTGGGGTGCCGCAAGGCTCGGTGCGGTCGAAGGGCGCAATGTCCTACACCTACACCTACTGTCTATGTCTATATCTATGTATCTCTCTGTTCTGCAGCACTTCAGGACGATCATTTACTGTTCAAGTCCCCACTTGGCTTGACATACCATAGTGCAACACCTCATACTCGACAGTTGAATTATACTTGCCATTCCCTGGCCCACTTTCTCAACTGATCTACATCTTATCTAAGTACTGTAAAGTTAGATAATCTTCCTCACAGTCTAATATATTGCTATTTTGGTGTCATCTGCAATTTTACTAACAATGTTAACCACATCGTCATCTGATTGTTGATGTGTATAACAAAGAGATGGACTTTAGCAACAAACCATGTGTTTTAATATGGCTGCTTCTTAATGTTTAAAGCTCAGTACTGTCCCCGATGGAATACCATCAGCTATCCCATGTGCAATGCCTAGTATGTGTAGGAAGGGACTGCAGATGCTGGTTTACACCGAAGATAGTTCTCGACCCGAAACGTCACCCATTCGTTCTCCCCAGAGATGCTGCCCGTCCCGCTGAGTTACTCCAGCATTTTGTGTCTATCTACAATACCTACCATACAGAATATGCAACAAATGACAACATGTCTTAAGTACTGTCATTTGTAGCAAATTTCGCCAAAATGTCATGGTTTTCAGCTTTGGAAATATCATGGGGAACTCGGGGAAATAGGCTGTCAGAGCATTCTAAAAATAATAAATGAACTATCTAAAGGGATATTCAGCTACTGTTCACTAATGAATAGAGTAGTACCGTATAATAGAACAAAGAACAGTACAGCAGAGGAACATGATGCCAAGATAAACTAATACTCATCTGAGTTGGATGATCAGCCATGATCATATTGAATGGCGGTGCACCTATTTTCTCCTGCACCTATTTTCTATGTTTCTATGTTTCTATCAGTCCAAGCATAATCCACATCCCTCTATTCCCTGTATATCATGTGCCTGCCTAAAATGGCACCATCACATCTGTCTCCATCACCACCTCTGGCAGCACATTCCAGAAACTGCCACCCTCTTTAATTTAATATTTTGCACTCTCTCCCTTTTTAAAAAGTGGGGTTACATTAACTACCCTCCAATCCTCAGGAACTACTCCAGAATCTAAAGAGTTTTGAAAAATTATCACTAATGCATCCACTATTTCTGGGGCTACTTCCTTAAGTACCCTGGGATGCAGCCTATCTGGTCCTGGGGATTTATCGGCCTTTAATCCATTCAATTTACCTAACACCACTTCCCGGCTAACCTGGATTTCACTCAGTTCCCCCATCTCATTTGACCCCCGGTCCCCTGCTATTTCCGGCAGATTATTTATGTCTTCCTTAGTGAAGACAGAACCAAAGTAGTTATTCAATTGGTCTGCCATGTCCTTGTTCCCCATGATAAATTCACCCGTTTCTGACTGCAAGGGACCTACATTTGTTTTAACTAATCTTTTTCTCTTCACATATCTATAAAAGCTTTTGCAGTCAGTTTTTATGTTCCCTGCCAGTTTTCTTTCATAATCTATTTTCCCTTTCCTAATTAAGCCCTTTGTCCTCCTCTGCTGGTCTCTGAATTTCTCCCAGTCCTCTGGTAGGCTGCTTTTTCTGGCTAATTTGTACGCTTCATCTTTTGTTTTTGATACTATCCCTGATTTCCCTTGTTATCCACGGATGCACTACCTTCCCTGATTTATTTTTTTGCCAAACTGGGATGAACAATTGTTGTAGTTCATCCATGCAGTCTTTAAATGCCTTCCATTGCATATCCACCGTCAACCCATTAAGAATCAATCGCCAGTCTATCTTGGCCAATTCACGTCTCATACCCTCAAAGTTACCTTTCTTTAAGTTCAGAACCCTTGTTTCTGAATTAACGATGTCACTCTCCATCTCTCGTTGGTTCCTCTACATGTTGTTTTAGAAAACTATCCCGCATACATTCCAAGAAATCCTCTTCGTCAGCACCCTTGCCAATTTGATTCACCCAATCTATATGTAGATTGAAGTCACCCATTATAACTGTTTTACCTTTGTTGCACGCATTTCTAATTTCCTGTTTGATGCCATCTCCACTACTACTGTTAGGTGGCCTGTACACAACTGCCACTAGCGTTTTCTGCCCCTTAATGTTTCGCAGCTCTACCCATGTCGATTCCACATCCTCAAAGCTAATGTCCTTCCTTTCTATTGCGTTAATCTGCTCTCTAACCAGCAACGCTACCCCACCTCCTTTCCCTTTCTGTCTATCCCTCCTGAATATTGAATATCCCTGGATGTTCAGCTCTCAGCCTTGGTCACCCTGGAGTCATGCCTCCGTGATCCCAACTATATCATAGTCATTAATAACTATCTGCACATTCAACTCATCCACCTTATTACGAATGCTCCTTGAATTGAGACACAAAGCCTTCAGGCTTGTTTTTACAACACTCTTACCCCTTATACTATTATGCTGAAAAGTGGCCCTTTTTGATTTTTGCCCTGGATTTGCCGGCCTGCCACTTTTACTTTTCACCTTGCTACCTATTGCTTCTACCCTCATTTCACACCCCTCTGTCTCTACGCTCACACATTTAAGAAACCCATTCCCTTTAACTCCATCCTCCACTATCCCATTCGACACCCCACCCCCCTTATTCAGTTTAAAACCACCTTAAAATCATATAAGTACATATATGAAACAGGCGGCTAGAGAAAGAGGTTGAGGCAGGCACAATACCAACATTTAAAATACATTTGGATAACTATTTTGTGGAATTTGGGTTAAACACTGGTAAATAATATGAGCTTAGATGAGCATCTTGGTTATCATGGATAACTTAGACCAATGGATCCGTCTCCATGCTTTGGGTCATACACATGGAAGCAGGACCTTTAGCCCAGTTTGCTCTGACCATCATATGCACACATCTACACTACATTTTAATGCAACTTAATTTTGTCTGTGTTATTTAAATAATGAGATGTTATTATTTATCTCCACAGAATTTCTACAAAGATATTAATCGAGAAGAGATGTACATAAGGTACGTGGGCAATGAAATGTAGTCAATTTTGTGTGATCTACACCACAGATCAGTGCTGCAGGGTCATATTTTGCTTGAGGTATATTTCATTCTTCTTGCTGAGGTAAAATGAAGAGTAAATATTTGCTGTTCAGGAGCTGCACATTATTTTAAATAAAAATAATTAGGCCCAAAATGAAATATTGGGTAATCGAGAGGAAGTAAACAGGACTGGAGACAAACATAAACCTCAGCTAATGACAGGTTCATTTTGGTGTCTTTGCATCTTTTCAGACTGTGATTGAATCAGAAACATAGCTTATAATCCTTGCTCTATCCATTGAAATGCATTATCTGCAAGTAGCTTTTCTCAGCCTCTGGAGCTTTGTGGGATCAGTGCAATCTCTGTTCACAATCTTCACAGTGCTTACTCTGAGCCTAGACTGATGACGTGATGAGATTCAAGTCAGTATATAAGGCATTTTTAAAACTACCAAACACTAGATCATTGATTTCAACAACCAGAAGGAATGAAACATAAAAATTGATTTCCAGTTCAGTCTCGGCACCTTAGGAAGATCCATGCATGGACATGGTAGAATAGCTTAAACAGTCAGGAGCAATACTGAATGTCTAGCTTGATAAATAGATGTGACTTCCATATTTATTTACAACACACAGGCATAGCAAGATATAGCATGGAAACAGGCCCTTCAGCCCACTAAGTTTGCACTGACTGTGAACATACCCATTTACACCAATCCCACATCCTCATCAATTCCCCCCAGATTCTACCATGCACTAACACATTAGGAGAACTTTATGTGGTAGCAGATTTTTACATCGTTCGAGAAATTAACTCTCTAGCCACTAAATGGATGAGCATGGATAAGGGGAATATCTTCGATACACATGCAAGCTCACTCACAGAGACCATTAGAGCTTCTTCACAGATAAGGCTTCAACACACAGTCTTTTGATGAATACATGCTTTATTGTTGATAGACAACAGTGAGATACATCCAAATTTCTCCTGACTGTAATCTTCATCGAACTCCAGCTTATTACTTGAAACATTAGAAAACTCCTCGTGTCTCAATTACACTTCACATGATCTCCTTTAAACCTCACATGGTCGAAGGATTAACCTTTTCCCTACTTGTTCCAAACTACACTAAAAACTAAACTTCTGCGCAAGCATCTGAACTCCAAACACACCCATAAACACATCATAAATCCCACCCACAATATAACGAGCAGTCTAAAATTTAAAGGCACATGCCATCATCAATGACATGCAAAACAAGTCAAATGGCCACTACACTTTACACCAGCCAATTAACCTACTAACCCTTACATCTTAGGGATGTGGGAGGAAAACAGAGCACCCGCAGGAAACTCATACAGTCACAGGGTAAACGAGCAAACTCTGTACAGACAGGACCCGAGGTCAGGATTGAACCTGAATCTTTGAAGCTGTGAAACAGCTGTACAATCTGCTGCATCACAGTGTTGCTGTAGCAATGAGAAAAACGTTGGGGTCAAGTAGATGATGACAAACTTCAAAGGTTGCTTGTGATCATATGAGTGTGGTTGTCATTGTTATGTTACCGGAGTAATATTCCAAGAAGATGAACTCTAATCACACTGGAAGAATTCTGCGAGCGTGGTTTAAAAAAATAAAATTGGAAGGGTTCCAGTAAAAGTGAAGCTGAATTTATTGGCGGGTTACTGAAAGAGAACTGTTTTTAACTGTCTCATCGACATGGGACTTCAGTGTCACATCAGCATGATTGACTCTTTGCT
This sequence comes from Leucoraja erinaceus, assembly GCF_028641065.1. Taxonomy (NCBI): domain Eukaryota; kingdom Metazoa; phylum Chordata; class Chondrichthyes; order Rajiformes; family Rajidae; genus Leucoraja; species Leucoraja erinaceus. The sequence continues at coordinate 8,113,150 of NC_073387.1, forward strand.
GTACCCTGGAATTTGCAACCCATTCAGTTTTATAACCTCCATGGTTTATCATATTCCAGCAATGGGCGGCACAGTGGCACAACTGGTAGAGCTGCTGTCTCACAGCACCAGAATCTTAGTTTAGTTTAGTTTAGTTTAGAGATAAAGTACAGAAATAGGCCCTTCAAGATAATTCAAAGGTCTACAATGAGGTAGATGGGAGTTCAGGTCCGCACTCTAGCTGATGAGAGGATCATTCAGTTGCCTGATAACAACTGGGAAGAAACTGTTTCTGAATCTGGAGGTATGGGTTTTCAAACTGTTGTACCTCTTCCCTAATAGGAGAGGGGAGAAGAGGAAGTGACAGGGGTGGGACTGAACCTTGATTGTGCTGGTGGCCTTGCGGAGGCAGAGTGAAGTGTAGATGGAGCCAATAGAAGGGAGGCTGATCTGTCAGTTAGTTTGTGCTACATCCACAACTCTGTAATATCTGGTGCTCTCGGATGGAGCTGTTCCAATACCAGGCTGTGATGCATCCTGAAATATGCTTTCTACATGCAGCTGTAGAAGTTGTTGAGGGGTGTTGGGGATAGGCCAAACTTACAAAGGAAGCAAAGGTGTTGGTGTGCTTTCGTGGCCATAGCTTCAATATGGTTGGTTCAGGGTGGTTTCCCATGCACCTGGTGGAGATACAGCACTCCTTTCCATTACCACCATGTGGATACCCACAGTCTTTTCAAGTGAGGCAGTAAATTACTTGCACTTTGTTTATGATGCGGTCCCCTCAATAGTTGATAAACATAACCCGGGTTGGGTCAACACTTTGGAGAAATGTTGTGAGGGCAACCCTGAGTGTCCAGTAGTGCTGGAGTAACTCAACGGATCAGGCAACATCTTTGGAGAACATGGATAGATGACATGTTGGGTCAGCTCCCTACTTCATAACCCTGTCACATTCTCCATTTCCATCACACCATGACTTCTCTATCTTTCACCTCCTACACTATTCCAATAAAAGCCCAACATCAGCTTGAGAAACAGCTCCTCATCTCTCTGGGAAGAGCCATCCCCTGGGACAAAGTTGACAAGTTCAGGTAACAACTTTTGCTTTTCTCTCTACAGAGACAGTTGAACCATCCTGCTACCATTTGCTTTTTTCTCGTTCTCTGTTTTCTGTCACTACTTATCAGTTTTTAATGTATTAATCTCTTTGGTGGGGGAATCATATTGAAACCTATTGGATAATGTAAGACTTAGTCAGAGCGGACGTGGAAAGGATGTTTCCAGTTTGGGGAGAGTTTGGTGCATTGAAGGTGCAAAGAGACTGGGGAGTGTTAGTACAGGATTCCCAAAAGGTCCATTTGCTGGTAGGCAAGACAAGGCAAGGGTGGTGAATCTGTAAAATTAATTGCCACAGGCAGCTGTGGAGACTAAGTCGTTGGGTATTTTTAAAGCAGAGATTGGCATTGGCATTGGCATAATAAGGGAATTGAAAGTTATGGGGAATAGCCAGGGGAATGTGGTTGAGAGGGAAAAAATAATCAGACATGATTGGATGGAGAGTAGACTCGATGGGCTCAATGGCTAATTCTCCTTGTATGTCTCATCGTCTCATGCTCTAGAACCAAAGGGCACAGCCTCAAAGTAAACGGACATATCTTTGAAATGGAGATGAGGAGGAACTTCTTCAGCTACAACCTACAAGGTTATGAATCTGTGGAATTAATTGCCACAGACGGCTGTGAAGGCAAAGTCATTGGGTATTTTTAAAGCAGAGATTGAGAGGTTCTTGATTATTAAGGGTGTGAAAGGTTACGGGGAGAATGCAGGACAATGGGGTTGAGAGGAGAAGATGTATCAGCCATGATGGGGTAGACATGATGAGCCAAATTACCTAATTCTGTTCCCATGCATTATGGTTTTATGGTCTCAGGCCTGTACGAAGCTTTCCAAAAAGGGGCATGATAGGTTTACAACATTTTTTATGTGAAATAGTGTGCGCGCTGCGCACATCATGAGCGCGAAGCATGAGGTCCCTCGATGCCGGGGTCCAGGACCCGCTTAATGGCCCTGGAAGCTGTGGGGTTTTAGATGCTCTCTGATGCATTCTGAGCCTTATTTTGGAGCATTTTTGCACCAAATTTATGACCAATATTTCAGAAATTAACAGGAATCTGAAGTAGCGTTTTCACACAAAGGGTGCTGGGTGTATGGAACGAGCTGCCAGAGGAGGTAGTTAAGGCTGGGACTATCCTACTGTTTAAGAGACATTTGGACACGTACATGGATAGGACAGATTTAGATAGATATATGTGGCAAACGCGTGTGAGTGGCACTAGTTTAAATGGGACATGTTGGTCGGTGTGGGCAAGTTGGGCTGAAGGGCCTGTTTCCACACTGCATCATTTTATGACTAAAAATTTAAGAAGAAAAATGAATGTAAATAAGTAGAGCAGATTTGAAAGAGTAGTGAAATGTAAAGGCAGAGAAAGGTTTATGGGTGGAAAGGAACATAGGAAAGGAGGGGGGAGAGTAGGCTTGGGCAGATGGGTGAAGGGAAAATAGACACAAAGTGCTGGAGTAACTCAGCGGGTCAGGCAGCATCTGGGGAGAATATGAATAGGTGACGTTTCACAGACCTCCCAACCTCCATACTCAGCCTGACCCGCTGAGTTACTCCAGCACTCTGTGAAACGTCACAGAACAGGGCAAGATTAGTAAGTTTGCTGATGATACAGATGTGAGTGGTTTTGAATATAGTGAAGATGGTTGTGAAAGATTGCAGCAGGATCTGGATCAATTAGCCAGGTGGGCAGAGGAATGGTTGATGGTTGCATGGTTCCTTGAAGGTCGTGTTGCAGGTATATCAGGTGGTCGAAATGTATTTTGGCACTTTGGCCTTCATCAGGCAGAGTATTGAGCATAGAAGTTGTGAGATCATGTTGCTGTTGAATAAGACATTGGTGAGACCGCATTTAGAATATTGAGTTCAGTTCTGGGCACCATGTTATAGGAAAGATGTCTAATTGAAAAGAGTACAGAGATCCCCATCCTGGATCAGTCCAATCAGGGTTGTGTCATCCGCAAACTTGAGAAGCTTGACAGAGGTGTTTGTGGAGGTGCAGTCATTGGTGTGGCGAGAGTAGAGGAGAGGGGAGAGTACGCATCGTGCGGTGCTCCTATGCTTAGCATTTGCGGGTCCAAGAAAAGCTTTCCCGTCTCACATCCTGCTTCCTGTCTGTCAGGAAGCTGGTGATCCACCGACAGAGGGGTTCAGGCACAGTCAACTCAGAAAGTTTGGAGCGTAGTAGCTCTGGTACAATGGTGTTGAATGCAGAGCTAAAATCAACAAACAAAATCCTTGCATAGGTCAGTCTGAAGAAGGGTTTCGGCCCGAAACGTCGCCGATCAGTCTGAAGAAGGGTTTTGGCCCGAAATGTCGCCTATTTTCTTCGCTGCATAGATGCTGCTGCACACGCTGAGTTTCTCCAGCAATTTTGTGTACCTTCGATCTTCCAGCATCTGCAGTACCTTCTTGAACTCCTTGCATAGGTCCCCTGGCGGTCTAGGTGCTGGAGGATGAAGTGTAGGCCCAGATTGACTGCATCATCCACAGATCTATTGGCCCAATATGCAAAATGCAGAGGGTCCAGCAGAGGGATTGTGATATTTTTCAGCTTGGCCAGCACAAGCCTTTCAACGGTCTCCATGACTACAGAGGTCAGTGCGACAAGCCTGTAGTCATTAAGACCAGTAATCCTTACCTTTTTGGGTACAGGGACAATAGTGGAGACTTTGAAGCAGGCAGGGTCAGTGCATCTTTGCAAGGACTGGTTAAAAATGAGTAATTGGGTGTGAAGTGTTGGTGGGGGTGGGAAAGGGTCCACTCTTTTCATTACTGGAGTCTTGCCTTAAGTAGGTGTGAGGTGGTGAATGGGAAGGAGAGGGTGCAGGGTCCATTCTTTGCAGACTGGGGTCTGGCTGTGTTTGTTGGGGAGGGGTACCAGGGTTACGTTTCTGATTTTCAAACCTGCAGTAAAACTCATTCAGGTAGTTCGTCAGCTGACGATTGTCCAAAGAGTGGGGGGCTTTCCTCTTATAGCTGATGATTTCTTGCATGCCCTTCGAAACTGAAGAAGATTCACTAGCTGAGAACTTGCTCCTCAACTTCTCAGAGTAGCTTTCCTTGGCAGCTCCGTTTCCTCTTCTCAGCTCTTTATCGATTAGGCTATCTTTTAACACTTTAACGATTAGGCTATCGGCTTGACGCATATTTGCCCCCAACCCCCCCCCTCTCCCCCCGATCTCGAAATGGAAATGTTACATCTGTATATAATGATCCCATTAAAATGTATATTTATGTCACAAACTATGGAATTCATATTTTTCAGTATTATTATCAAGGAAACAAAGCAGTTCCAATTATTTGATATTATTTGATATTGTTTAAAATTATTCATATGGAGGAGAAAATATAATAGCTCTAAAACCTACCTTAATTTTGAAATCCCACTAAAGATAATCCCACTTTTCCTCTTCCCTCCCCCATCTCTCTCTCCCCTCCCTTCCCCTCTCTCTCTTCCCCCTCCCACATCCCCCCCAGGGGGAGGGAACGAAGATGAAGGTGGCATGGGCCCAGCGGGGTTAGTGTGGGCCCAGTGGGGTGGTGTGGGCTTGGGCCCAGCGGGGGTCAGTGGGGGTGGCGTGGGCCCAGCGGTGGTCAGCGGAGGTGGTGTGGGCCCAGCAGGGGTCTACGAGGGTGGCATGGGCCCAGCGGGGGCGGCGTGGGTGGAAGATGGCTTGGGCCCCGGCGGCAGGGGGAGGCGAGGGGAGCGGACCCCGCTGCAGCGGCGTCTGGTGTTGGGGTTACAGCCGCTGGGTTCAGATTCAGCCACTCCCGCCCGGCGTTGGTGAGGCTCCGATGCCGCGGATGGAGACGCTGGACCAGGCGGGCAGATACCGCATATCCACCATCTCTGAATTCTGCAACAGTTATGATCTACTATTCGTCACATTAGAGAAAGTCCATATTGTGATACTACATACTACAACTCTGTGGTGTAGTCTGGATGAATCAATGCATTGTGTCCTACCTGACTAAGTCATTTTCCCATCAGCTGCTACCAGCACATTCTCTGACAGATCCCGGAAGTAACATTTGCATGGGGATGGGTAGCTAACTGTTGGAGTCTGCTTCAGCCCAAACTAAAATTAAACTCCCACATGGAGCTGAAGCTGTGTATATTAGTCATCAATAAGATCGCTGTACAAAGACCATAATCTAATTCATGCACTCAGGTGGAACATATTGGAGTTTTGCTGCCATGGTTTGTAATGTAATTGGAACCTTTCAATTAGATTACTGCCTTGTAATCACTCTTAGGTATTGAATCTAAACAAGTGAAATTGCTCTCTACTTTGTAATGTTTTTTTCAAAAGTTCCTGTGTGTTGTTGGAATTGTCTATTTTGTTTATTTTCAACCCAACCCCTATTATATTACCAGCCACAAGGGTCAATGCTGGTCCTTTGACCTGAAGGTCAAGGATGGCTCCAGAATCTCCACCGTCTCGCCCATATCCAATCACACTTAAGTCTACGCTTGACCAAGACTTCAGCTGTAGTCTTTGGGTAGGACAGCTGGAAATTAGCCCAGTATGTCCTCACCTAAATTCTCCAATAATGCACTCTTGTGGCTGGATGGGCTAAGGTACAGCAGCACAGTAAGGAAGTGGAAGATGCCTATCTAGATATATACTGAAGAAGGTTGAATCCTGGAGAATAACACTGACTAAGAGTCTGTAACTCTGTTGACCTTCTCCCTCACCACTCTGTTGAAATGTACTTAATAACAAGACAGATTTTTTAATGAAGTTGAGTTGAATACTAGGTTCAGTTTAGTTTATTGTCACGTGTACTGAGGTACAGTGAAAAGCTTTTGTTGCGTGCTATCCAGTTAGCAGAACCACAATACATGACTGCAATCAATCCATTTACAGTATATAGATACATAGTAAGGGAATATCATTCAGTACAAGGTAAAGCCAACAAAATCCGATCAAGGATAGTTAGCTTTACACAATAAATTCTCAACATCAGGTCCAAGGCTGTTTCTCAGAGTGTCAGGGAATGATCCCTGTGGCATTCTGTGTGACTGTGGAATCTGAGTGTTTCAAAATCAGTCCCATGCTTTGAGGACACCTATTTCAGGCCAATATGTCTGTGCAGCTAGGAAGGAGTGCAGCATTGTCAGAGATACTGCTTTGCCCATGGCATTTCAGCCAAATCTTTTCTGGCCATTCAGAAAGATGCAGGGTGTTCCTTGCTATTACTTAAAGAGCCGATGTTCTGGACAATTTTTGTTTCCTAAATAATTTTGATAAGAACATACATCCTGGTCAATATTGCATTGTTGAGATTACTTGCTTCCTCTGTACAACCCTTTAACACTATAGATATGTTGTTGGCATTGCAGTTAAACTACTGGGCCAGTAATCCAGAGACCTGTCGTAGATCAAAGAGATTCAGATTCAGACTCAATTTTAATTGTCATTGTCAGTGTACAGTACAGAGACAACGCAATGCAGCATGGCCATAGGCTCTTCAGCCCATCAAGTCCATGCCAACTACCAATCAGCCCCTCTGTGACTGAATAGGTTATATATAAACTAGGAACCGTTTACAATAGCCAATTCAGCTACCAAAGTGCATGCTTTTGGGACATTAAAGAAAACTGGAAGAAATACATGTAATCACAGGGTGAGCATGCAAACTCTATACAGACAGCACTATAAGGAACTGTGAGGTTGCAGATCTATGAGCTGTGTCAATGTGCTGGCCCCAATCCAAGCTAGTTCTGGAATTAAAATTCCCCATCATAATCAGGAATGTGCGAGAAAAAACTAACTGGAACTTTGGAAATCTAAAACCTACTGGATGGTTGAAAAACACATCTGGTTTCACCAATATCATTTAGATGAGAAAGCTGTTTCTTTACCCAACCCAGCCTACATGTGATTCCAAGCAAGCCTATGTGATTGACTGTGTCAAGTCAAGGGTGTTGACTGTGATGTTAATGCAAGTGAATCCGTGATCAAGACTGTGTCCTGTCAATTGCACCAGGAACAGAACAATGATATTCTTACTTCTGCAGTTCTCTCAAGCACATTACTGCAACAACACCACAAATAAATATAAAATAAACAATAATAATAACAATACATTTTAGGTTATACCGGTGAACTGGACCATATCAGTGCTAGCTGAAGTACCCAGAGCGACTCTTACAAAAACTTCATAGTAGCTTGTAGCTGAGGTAGGACTGCAGTTAGGCTGTGCAGTCTGTTTCAAAAGCCTGATGGTTGCTGGGCAGAAGCTGTTCTTGAACCCGAAGGTCACAGTAGAGGTAACCTAGAGATAGAAGTTACAATCAGCACAACAGGATGGAATATATGTGCATGATCTATGATGCAGCTTTGATGCAGCGGTGAGCAGCAAATCAGGAGATAGCACATATCAGTTAAAGCAAATTTGGAAATAGATTGTAGTGAGGACGTTGAGTCAAGGTGACATTCATCTCCAAGAGGGGCCAGACATAGCAGTCTTCCTATAGATTGCCAAACACCTCAGTAGCGACCACCTTGGAAAACCTGAGCCTGTGAATATACCCTTCTTGATACCTTCCCAATCCGATCGCGGTGTCCGGTGCCTGGGATCCCTCGTTGGGGATCCCCGGAGAAGAGCTCCGATCCGCCGGCCCGCGGCTCACAACATCTTGAAGCCGAGTACTGCTGAGCTTCTAGCCGTGGGTGCAGTGTCCGGAGCCTGGGATCCCTCGTTGGGGATCCCCGGAGAAGAAGAGCTCCGACCCGCTGGCCTGCGGCCTACAACATCTTGAAGCCGAGTACTGCTGAGCTTCTAGCCGCGGGTGCGGTGTCCGGAGCCTGGGATCCCTCGCTGGGGATCCCTGGAGAAGAGCTCCGACCGCCGGCCTGCGGCCTACATCATCTTGAAGTCGCAGTCTCTGGTAGGGAAGCACCGATTCGGTACTTACCTTCCGGAAGAGAGGGCCTGTACATCTGGCCGCCCGCAGCAGCGACTGCGGAGGTTCATGGCCCCGACCACAGTGAAGAATGCTGAGGTGGATTTTTGTGTTAAATTTTATTGTGTATTGTGTGTTCTTTTTGATTGTACCGCTGCTGGCAAGTTCACTTCACTGCACTTTATGGTGTATGTGATGAATAAATCTGATTGATTGATTAATGTTTTGATACCCTGAACTTAAATTCCTGATAGCTAATTCGGCAATTCAGCAATTCAGTCAGGATAACCACAGTGTGTTAGCAATCCACTCACGTCAACAAAGAGTCAGGCAATTAGGAGAGGTATACAGTTGCCCTGTTTCTGACCGTCCACTCCTGAAGCATATCAATTCTCCAACAGCCTGGTATAACCACAAATCTAGGTCCACTAATCTCAGTTTGTACCATAGTTCATGAGAATATCACAGCAGGAATAATCCACAAGACTCCTCAAGCCAGCTCTGCCCTTCAGAAACTGAGCTTCTTTGTCAATTCCATTCCCAAGAGTGAAATCTTCAGAACCTAAATCTATTGCTTAATCTTTCACGTTTGCAGCCTTTCAGTTCAAGCTTTTTATTTCTTACTTTCTCCACGATGTATGTGAAGAAATAGATTGGCTTCCAAATTCAGAACATTCACGATAATTCTGTTATGAAGTTAATTTGCTCAGAGAACCAAATATTATTTTTCTCTCTTAATCATAACCTCTCGGGTGGCGCCATGTGCGGCAGCCTCTCCAGCAGTCCGTTTGTCCTTTCACCCTTTTTGTTATTTTTAGTCTGTTTAAAAGTTTGTTCCTGGCGGTTTCTTAGTCTTTTTTTGTGTGGGGGAGGTGGGGAGGGGAAGGGGGAAACCGTTTCCATGACACTTCCTGGTCGGGATATGTCTATTCTCCGAATCGCATCTTCGCTCCCCACCTCGCTGCCTTCCATCTGGATTGGCGCGGCCTTTCCTGCCGGAGACCGGCCAGAGCTTCAACAGCGGCGCAGCACTGAATTACCATCGCGGAGCGGGCAATGCCTTACCGGGGATCGCCGCGTTGAGGCTCCGGAGTGTTGGGCCAGCTGACTTGAACATCGTGGAGCTGTGGTATGCGGAGCTTCCAGCCGCGGGCGGCCCTGTCTTTTAACATTGTGGAGCCTGGGATCTTTGCCGAGGATCACCAGTGTTGGAGCTCCGTCCAGCTCAGCCTGTGGACTTCAGGACCCGCGGTCTCCGGTAGGGATGGCCGATTCGGAAACTCCAAGCCACTGAGAGTGTTCTCCGTTCCGACGCCGGAGATCCGATCATCCTTGCGAGAGGACCTGAAAAATTGGGCTGCCCATAGCGACGACTGCGGAGGGTTCAAAGGCCCCGACAACGGTTGAGCAAAGAGGAAGAGGAATGAACTTTATTGCCCCCTCAATGTGGGAAACGTTGATTCTGCTGTGTGGGGATGTTCATGTTAAATTCTATCGTGATTGTGTTATTTTTATTCGTATGGCTATATGGTCATTCAAATCTCACTGTACCAATTGGTGCATGTGAGAATAAATGTCTCTTGAACTCTTGAACTCTTGATAATTGCAATGGTTTTTTTTAAGTCAATTATCTTTACTTAACGCTACCTCGGTTCTGAGTCTCAGAACACTTTGATTTTAACACTTCAATTCTTGTTTACAAATATTGCCATTGTTTCCACATCTGTTAATGACTTGGTCATTTGGATTCAGAACTGGCTTAGCCAGAGAAGGCAGAGGGTAAGAACTTTTTTCACACAGAGAGTTGTGAATCTCTGGAACTCTCTGCCACAGAGGGTAGTTGAGGCCAGTTCATTGGCTATATTTAAGAGGGAGTTAGATGTGGCCCTTGTGGCTAAGGGGATCAGGGGGTATGGAGAGAAGGCAGGTACGGGATACTGAGTTGGATGATCAGCCATGATCATATTGAATGGCGGTGCAGGCTAGAAGGGCCGAATGGCCTACTGCACCTTGTTTCTATGTTTCTATGTAATGATGGAACAGTGTCGTTCTGACTAGAGGTCTATGACCAGTAGTGTTCTGCAGAGATCAGTGCTGGGATCTCTGTTGTTTACGATATATATAAATGACATCGAAGAGAATACAGAGAGGTCAGCAAGATGTTTTAAGAGCAAGATGTTTTAACTTGCCTTAAAGTTGCTTTAAAGTTGCCTTAACTTGCCTCAAGCAAGAGCAAGTTGCATGCCTAAATGACCACCTTCTGATGTCTCTGACATTCCAACATCGTGAAATGCTTTTAGATGCAAGGCATGGAGCATATCAATTCCAGCCTCCAGGTCAACCTTGAACCACTGCAGATGGCATGTCTCTGGCCCTACACACATCCCTGGAACATCTGGATAACAAGAACACATATGTGCGTTGACTACATCAACTTCATGGACGACAGTTCTGCCTTCAACACCATAAATTTAAGCAAACTCATCTCCCATCTCCTGAACCTAGGACTCAGCACCCTACTCTGCAACTGGATCCTTGACTCCATGACCCAAAGACCACAATCTGTGAAAATAAACATCCTCCACTGGAATTGCCAACATCGACGCCCTGCTGGACTATATCAGCCCTTTACTATACTCCCTATAAACTTGCGACTATGAAGCCAAATTCTTACTCTAACTCCATTTATAAGTTTGCAGATGATACCACAATGGTGGGCTGGATCTTGAACAATGATGAGATGGAATACATGAATGAGATAGAGAGCTTACTAGAGAGCAGCCAATAAATTAAAAGAGCATTCCCTCCTTCATCGCCCATCGGGCAAAAGACACAAAAGCTTGAAAGCATGTGCACCAGGTCCAAGAAAAGTTATTCCCTGCTGATATCAGACTTTTGCCCAGACCTCTTATATACCAAGGGGGTATTCCTCAACCCCCATTCTACCGCATTGCAGCCCTTACACTATTTCTTTTATCGGTACTTTCTCTGTAGCTGTAACACTATATTCTGCATGGCTTGATTGTACTAATGTATGTATGTTTTACCTGAATAGCACACAAAAGGCTTTTCACTGCATATCAATACATGTCACAATACGAAGCCAATACCAATACCAGATGGAGTTTAACCTGGGCTAGTGTGAGTTATTGCACTTTGGGAGGTCAAATGTGAGGCCAAAATCTACTGTTCATGCCAAGACCCTTAACAGCATTGATGTTCAAAGTCATCTTGAGATACGTCAATTGCTCCCTGGAAATGTATACAAAGGTGTTTAGTGTGCTTGTCTTCATTGGCTAGGGCATTGAGTACAAAATTCAGGAAGTTATGTTGTAGCTTTATAATGGGCCTGTCCCACTTAACAGACTCTTTTGGCGACTGCCAGGGACTAGTTTTAATGGAATTCACCTACGACACCTGGCAACAACCTACGACAGCACCTATGTCAACATCCTACGACTGCAAAGATTGTCGCCTCTGTCGCCCAAAAATTTACAACATGTTGAAAATTTTGCGGCAGTTGCCTGTAGTCGCCCCGAAAATCGCCTAAGACTTTGATTGGGCCTCATTTCCAGTATTTTGTACAGTTCTGGTCACTCTATGTTGTGAAGGTTTTCGAGAGGGTGCAGAGTTGAATTACCAGGATGTTGCTTGGATTAAAGGGCATCGCAATACGTTTATAAAATGATGAAAGGCATAGATAGAATAGATGATCACATTGTTTTCCCGGGATGGAAATGGCCATACTGGAGGGCACAGCTTAAAGTGAAAGGGGGAAAGTTTAAAGGAGATGTGTGGGGAAAGTTGTTTTACACTTATGCTTTTTGTTTATTTTAGTTTAGTTTAGAGATACAGTGCAGAAACAGGCCCTTTAGCCCACAGAGTCTGCACTGACCAGCGATCCACATGCACGAACACTATCCTACACACACTAGGAACAATTTACATTAATACCAAGCAAATTAACCTACAAACCAATAAATCTTTGGAGTGTGGGTGGAAACTGAAGATTTCAGATAAAATCCACACAGGTCACGGGGAGAAGGTACAAATTCTGTACAGACAGCACCCATAGATCGAACCCGGATCTCTGGCACTGCAAGCGCTGTAAGGTAGCAACTCTACCGCTGCACCACTGTGCCGCCCACCTATATAGTGAGAGGTGTTTGGTACCACTGCCAGAGGCGGTGGTGGAAGTAATTAAAATAGTGGTGTTTAAGAGACTTTTAGATCAGTATATAGAATGCTTCACATTTATTAAAGTTATGTGACCCATTAACGACCTTCCATGTAACAAATTCGGAAGCAGTTAACATCCAGTGGAATTAATCCTGGAGTATAATCCCCAAACCTTCACATAACTAAAGAGAAGTGTCAAGATTGAATAATAGAAGGCATCCAGAAGAACGTTGTGGAAATAAAGTCTCCATGCACTGAAAGATTGAGGTGATCTTTCTCTTTCACAAGGCAAATCCCTCTTGTATATTAACATCATATTCTTTGCTTAGCTTGTGAACCTTATTTTCCACTGTACCAAACATTAATCAAACATTTTAAGCACCTTTTTATACCTCCAGTTTCCCTACCCCCCTGATTCACAGCTTTTGACGCGAAAAGTCACCTATTCATTTTCTCCAGAGATGCTGCCTGACCCGCTGAGCTACTCCAGCATTTTGTAACTATCTTTGGTGTAAACCAGCCTCTGCTGTCGTTTCCCACGCATTTTAAGTATGGAACTTCAGATGGAATCTGTTGGCATTGGCACATTTTGGAACTCATAGTGTGGGATGGTAGAGTTGAATTTTGAGAATGATTTGCAGAGATGTGTTTCATGTTCGCTTTGGCTTTAGATACCTGAGGAGTGGTTCAGTAGAAGATAACAATGGCGTTGTGGGCCAGGGCAAGTGATTACCTAGACATTGGACAAAGCTGTTTTGGCATTAGATTTCATTTTCTGCCAAAGATTTAGCCTTTTACTTGCCTTTTCCATTCCCCCGCAAGAGTCAGATTATCTTGTCCTAGTTCATACAGTGGCAACACTGCCTATGGGTGCTGTCTGGCCAGAGTTTGTTCTCCCTGTGACTGGCATGGCTTTACTCTGAGATCTTTAGTTTTACCCACACTCCAAAGATGTACAGGCTTGTAGGTTAATTGGCTTGGTACAAGAAATGTTTTAAAAAATCGCCTTAGTGTGTATAGGATAGTGTTAGTGTATGGGAATCACTAGTCGGTGTGGACTCGGTGGACCGAAGGGCCTGTTTCCGTGCTGTATCTCTAAACTAAACTAAACAAAATATTATAGCCCATGTTCTCTTCCAAATTTTTTACATGATGATGATGTCTTTGAATTCCTCAGATGGGGAAGTGACGTGATGGTGTGAGGGAGGCTAAAGGGCCCGTCCCACTTGGCCGTCATTTGCGCCTCATTTACGCATCATATATAAAATAGGTTGACGCGTCATTATGAGGGACGTCGCGCGCATATCACGTGTCATCATGCCGTCTGATGCGCGTGAAGTCATTAGAATACCCAGCGGCGCGCGGCAACGCATGGTTACACACAGTGACGTAACCATGCGTCACCACGAGATACATGTGAGACGTCGGGATGTCAGTGTGTGACGCCAATGCATCAGCATGCGTACGAATGCATCAGCGAGCGAGGATTTCGTGCAGCACGAAATCCTGGAGCGCCACGCTCACCTCCACACTCCTCCATCCCTCTCCATGCGCCCGTCCCACGCTACCCGTGCGTCACAAAGCGACAACCACATTTTTGAAGGTCGCGTATATGGCGTGCAAACGACAACCAAGTGAGACAGGCCCTTAGTGGAAGGAATACTTGCAATCACCTTTTTCAAGTAATGCCCAACAGTCTAAATAAAGAGAAACAGGAGTTTGCAATTATATTTCCTGGTAAAAGGGAACTGACATATGGATACTCAGGGCAGTGCCAAGCAAGAAGATGTGGTCAGAATGTGTAGGAAAGAACTGCAGATTGCTGGTTTAAATCGAAGGTAGACAAGGTAGAAGGTTGGGTTCTTGTCTACCCAAGAAGAGGAGGTCCTTGGAGCAGGAGTAGGATAAGAAGTATATAGGATACGTTTTATAGTAAATGCCTACTATGTCCTGTGTGCTGAAGCAAAGCAAGAATTTAATTGTCCTATCAGGGACACAGGACAATAAACACACTTGAACTCACTTGAACTTGAACTTGAACTTGAATCATGAAGAGATTTTCAAAAGACAAGGGAACCCATTCACCCTCTTAGTTATGGCTCAGATCAGGAAAACACACAGAGTAAATCTCATACACCAGTGGCGAGTTTTCTAAAGATGGTGTTTTTTCAGACATTGTCATGGTATACTGAGGTAGCACTTAAAGTGTGGGCTTGCATATACTTCACTATTTCAAAAGTCTATAATGAATGTATTCACTTTACAATGGTTACGTGCAAATTTTATATTTTCACCATAATTCACCAGTAATCCACTTTTCTTTCTAGTCTTCATACAATGTTTCATCTCCTCAGGAGTAGCAGTTACCTATCTGATGAGATCTTTAGGTTATCTTTACTATGCTAGCCATATTTCTCATCATCCTTTTCCAGTATGTAAGGCTCTTGGGTTAATCATGAAACAAACTTGCCTAATTTTCTTACAATTTCAGGAGATTTATTTCAGAAGGGCGGCAAGGTGGCGCAGCGGTAGAGTTGCTGCCTCACAGCATCAATAGACCCGGGTTCAATCCTGACTACGGGTGCTGTCTGTACGGAGTTTGTATGTTCTCCCCATGACCGCATGGGTTTTCTCCGAGATCTTCAGTTTCCTCCCACACTCCAAAGATGTACTGATTTGTAGGTTAATTGGCTTGGTATAAGTGTAAATTGTCCCTAATGTGTGTTGGATAGTGTTAATATACAGGGATCGCTGGCCAGTACAGATTTGGTGGGCCAAAGGGCCTGTTTCCGTGCTGTATCTCTAAACTAAACTAAGCTAAACTAATTTCTTCTTCTGCTTTCATTCATCACTGATGTATACGTATACGACAAAATGCTAAAACCCCAGTACAATTCACATGTGAAAATCATTGTCACGTCCAGAAAACAAATCTATTATTAATTTGGGTTGGCATGGAATCCAAGTCATTTATGAAACTGGAATTTGGTTGGTGATAGGAGGCAGCGGATACTAGTGGAGGTTTCATTTTCTTACTGCAACTCTATAACAGGGGTGTATCACAAGTAGCAGTGCAGAGATCTTTGTTACTTGTAATTTATATAAATGACTTATAAGAGAATGCCTGTGGGCTGTTAAATAGATTTAGTGATCTCTTGAAGATTGGTGGAGTTGAAAATAAGAAGATAATTGCTAAGAATGCAGATACATTGATCAGTGGGTGGAAGGGTGGCAGATGGAATTTAATCCAGACAAGTGTGGAGTGATGTACTTAGGGTCATCTAATACTGGCCAGACATATGCGGTAATTGGCAGAGATCTTAGAATTGTTAATAATGGCACAGGTGGATAGGGTAGTGAAGAATACATTTAGTGTAGGGAGGAACTGCAGATGCTGGGTCATACCGAAGATAGACACACAATGCTGGAGTCTCAGCGGGTCAAGCAGCATCTCTGCAGACAGGGTCTGAGAAAGAGTCTCGACCAGAAACGTCACCTATGTCCTTTCTCCAGAGATGTCGCCTGACCCAATGAGCTACTCCAGCATTTTGTGTCAACTTCCGAAGAAGACATTTAGTTTGCTTGCCTTCATGCACAGAGGTATTGAGTCTAAGAGTTGGCACATCAAGTTGCAGTTGTGCAAAACATTGGTTAGGCCAAACTTAGAACAATATGTGTAGCTCTGGTCAACACACTGTATGCATCACATCTACACTATCAGAAGGGAACTGGTGGTGCTAGAAAAAAGTTCAGAAGAGATTCACCAGGATATCGCCTGGAGTGAACGACTTTTTAGTTGCATGGATTGGCTGAGATTGTTCTCACTGAAATGCAGGAGGCTGAGGGGAACCACTAAAAAATAACGAAGGGCCTGGATAGGAGAGATAGTCACAGTCTTTTTGAAAATGTGAAGGAGTCTAAAATTAGAGGATATGTGTTTAAGATAAAAGGGCCAAATATTTAAAGGAGACCTAAACGGGCAGAGTTTTTTACAAGGAGGTTGGTGGATATAGGGAACAAGCTGGTAGAGGAGGCGGTGGAGCATTTGAAAACCATTTAGACAGGTACTGTGGAATATGGTACAAATGTAGGAAAATGGGATTAGTGTGGCTTGGCATTTCTGCGGCATGGAAGAGTTGGGCCGATAGGCCTGTTCCCATGCTGTACAACTCTACAACCCTCTGGCTATATGGCATAAGGAGATAGAGAAATGCAATATAGACTCATAAAATGAGCTATGGCAGAAGGGAAAGGGAGTAGGAGGGGAAACTAGAAGAGAATAAAAGGGACAAAAGGAACTTGCTGAGGTGTGTGCTAAACTGCTGAAAATTTTGGAACTTTGTTGCAAAGTAGAAGTGTGCATTTGCTAACTCATAACTTCAGCAACCCATGTTTGCTCTTGACCGACCGTGCAGTTTATGTGGAAGTTACACATTCTTGTGTGAATGCAAAGTTCCCCCCCCCCCCCAAGATATTCCAATTTCCTCCCACATCTTCGAGAATTGCAAGCAGGTTGGGTAATTGGCCACTGTAGACTACCCACAGTAAGAGCGGATAGTAGAAGAATCACTGGGAGATGATGGGCTTGTGAAGGAGTATAGGGAAATGGGATAACTGTAAGACCCAATGCAGACTCGATGGGCCAACAACTTTCTTATATGTTGCAAGAAATTAAGAACAATTAGATTTGAATGTGAAAAATGTTCAACAGTTTAGACAGCCTCCATAGTGAGATAAATGAAACAAGCCATATAAGTTTGTGCTTGATGTCACCGCATTAGATGTGATGAAAGGTCATCAACCTGAAATGTTGACTGTTTCTCTCTCTACCAATGCTGCCTGACCTGCTGAGTAATTTCCACATTGTCTGTTTTTATTTAATCTGCAGAAATAATGGTTATACTCTTTCGTAGATACCCAAGAATTTTCCAGAATAGGCAAAATCAGTTACGGACAATGATATGGATTTATATTATCAGATATTATTGATTATTGATATTATATATTATTGATATTATCAGATTGCTCAATGACTTATTTTTAGATTGCTCTCTGCCATTTTAGTGGTAGTGATAATCCGTTTTACATAAATAGGGACGGGAATATGAGATAAGTACATAAGGGTCTTCACACAACAGCTTCAGTGACAGTAATTTCTAATTATTAACAAGCTGCTCCACAAATTCTTGTTACAAATCATTATCCGAGCCTTGCACCCTTTGGGAACAATCATGTACACTAATGAATGTTATTTTGACAATACTGATCAGTTTAACCATCCAAAATCATATAATTTATCCTTTTTATTTCTGAAGTTAATTGCAGCTCGGTCAATGTAGGGAAACACAGTAGCTTCAGCATTGTTCAATGTTTTGCTTGTGCTCTACAGATATTTGTACAAGCTTCGAGATCTGCACCTGGAGTGTGAAAACTACACCGAGGCTGCGTACACCCTGCTCTTGCATGCTAAACTGCTCAAGGTATGGAATGTTCCCAACATGACACCTATTCTAAAGACAGCTAAGTTACCTATTCACATCTAAGTGGCAACTTTTTCACAGAGGATGGTATGTATATGGAATGAGTAGCCAGAGGAAGTAGTTGAGGCAGATACTATAACAGCAATTAAAAGACACTTGGATAGGTAGATGGATAAGAACATTTCAGAGGGATGTGGCGGAAGGAACTGCAGATGCTGGTTTAAACCGAAGATAGACACAAAAAGCTGGAGTAACTCAACGGGTCAGACAGTCTCACCCACTGGGTTACTTCAGGTTTTTGTGTCCATCCAAGGTTTATCGGGATATCAGTCAAACAGTCAAATGGAACGAGCTTAGATGAAGCATCTTGGTCGGCACGGACAGTTGGGCAGAAGGGCCTGTTTCCGTGCTGTACAACTCTATGTCTCTATGTTACATTAAATTAATTATAGAGCTGTGCTGGAAGAATGCAAAGGAGAATAATCGCTTAGTGGTCAAGAAAGATAGATGATAAAAGATTCAGCTTTGGACAATAGGACTGAGCATGCAATGTAACTGTGTGACTACCTTGCATACTGCCATGGTTGAAGGCAACTTTTTGCTATGACCTCATAATATGTCAGAAAGCAGGCACATTTATCTGGCTAAGCATGTTTACTGACCATTGAGGAGACAGAAACAATAGTGATAGAATAATAGAGCTCAGGAACAGGTCCTTCAGCCCAAAATGTCTATGTCGATCTAGGGAAGCAAATTCCAATCACCTATTCACTTCCAACTAACACCCAGCACCATGTGTTTTGATTCCTGAACATCTCTTATGTGCTTTAACCCTATTTACGTGGGTAAATGGTCAGTTGGCACCAGTATCCTATGGGTGTGATTAGGTTCAGGAGATTGCTATGGGCTCTTCATCAGTGGATCAGTGTTTCGAGTGCCAGCTGAAACTGGAATGACTCTAAAGTGGAGATGCACAGTGAATAGGGTAATGTTCTAACAAATACAACCCTACTAAAATTGGTATCAATTGTGGCATCCATAGGACATTTAACAAGTACAGACTGATCCAATAAAAGGCACATGAGGAAGATCCTTTGGGTATGTTGATAGGCAAGCACACATGGTGATCCTGGATCAGGTTCACAGGTGGGCAGAGTGGTGATGGACACTTTTGGCATGCTGGCCTCTATTAGTAAAGGCACTGAGTATAGAATGTGTCATTATGTTGTGGTTATACAAGAAGTTAGTGAGGGCACACTTGGAGTACAGTGTTCAGTTTTGGTCACCCACCTATAGAAAAGATGCTAATGATCTGGAAAGAGTGCAGAAAAGATTCATGAATATGTTGCCAGGACTCAAGCAACTAAAGTATAGGGAGCGGTTTGGCACGCTGGGTCTTTCTCTCTTGGAGCACAGGAGACTGAGGGGTGATCCTATAGAGGTGTGTAAAATAATGAGGGGCATAGATAGGATGAAAACACAGTCTTTTTTCCCCAGAGTTGGGGAATCAAGGGCCAAACGCTATAGGTTTAAAATAAGAAGGGAAAGATTTAAGGCCCTGTCCCACTTTCCTGAGTTACTCACAAACTCTCCCGAGTTTTCCCCTTGATTCGAACTCGGAGAATTACAGTAACAGCCGTTCAAAGGTACTCGGGGCTATTTTTTTAACTCGTGGACATTTTTCAACATGTTGAAAAAACGTCCCGACTTACCTGATGCCCCGAGTTCCTACAGCTGGCATTAAGAGCCGCTACGAAACATCTACGGACTCGCTACCAACATTACCCGACATTCCCTGAGTTCGAATCAAGGGGAAAACTCGGGAGAGTTCGTGAGTAACTCGGGAAAGTGGGACAGGGCCTTTAATAGGATCCTGACGGGCAACTTTTTAACACAGACTATTGTGTGTACATAGAATAAGCTGTCAGAAGGAAGTGGAAGCGGTAGTAAATTAACTTTTACTCAGGTGCATGGATATGAAGGTTTTAGAGGGATAATGGTCAAATGTGGGCAAATGAGATTTGTGGAGGTGGGCAGCAAGCTCAGTAAGGCCGAGTTGGGCCAAGGGGCAGCTCTCTTTGCTATATGACTCTATGTCTCTATAACTCTATAACCATTCCATGTTCTGACTTCACTCTAAAGAAATGTCCACATCCTCACAGCTGACTAATTAAAACACATACAAGTATTTCTGCTTTCACACATATTTCCACAGTGCAAATTGGTTATAATGTGATTGATGGATAAGGAAACACAATTGAATTACGTGGGTTGGTCTGATTAAAATGCAATTATGAAGAGGAAAAATCTGTTTAAATCTGTGTTTTGAAGGCAACTATAACTTATTCTGATGTGAAGCGACTCTCTATTATGTGAGATTTCTAAGGAACTTAACTATTGTGTTACGGCATGTTAGATTTCATTAAGGTACCATAGAGAAGAGTTCTACATGAAAAATATCCTTATAATTTCATCTCTTTTTTATCATAGTCTTTTATTTTATTGGCACTATTCTCCAAGGCCTTGATTGATATGAAGATGAGATTTATAGGCACAGAGTTTATGAAATAGTAGAGTGGAATTATTATAGTTACAGGAGGTCTTCTTGACATGGGAGAATTTTATTTGTCTCTGCAACATTTTGTTCTTGGTTGTTCAAGAACTACTGCCTGGTGCAGATCATTGATTGATCCAACTTCAAGGCTCCACTATCGATTCACTGGCACATATGAGACAGAGGAAAATAAAGCAGGCATTTGGATTAATTCTCCCAGGATACCAACTTTGTTCTCTCGCAGAAATAAAATGAGAAAATACTGGAAATCCTTCGTCGGGCCGGCAGCAACTGGAAAAAGAGAATCTGTTAATATTTAAGATTCGGGACCCTTCATTTGATTGGGGAAATGAGCAAACAAGTTAGATTTCAGATGCTGAAAGGGTGGGGGAAGAATAGGTTGAATAAAGAATATCTCTGAGAAGCTGAGATCATATGAGTTTATGAGTTGAGCAGTAGTTTGGATCAAATCAAGCTTTTTGTCCGTATATTGTGGCTTGGCTGTGGGACATACCCAGCGAGTATATGAATGCAAAAATAAATCAGATGCCAGGCAGATGGATGGCACAGTGGCACAGTGCTGCCTTACAGGGCTTGCAGCGCCAGAGACCCGGGTTCGATCCCGACTACGGCTGCTGTCTGTACGGAGTTTGTACGTTCTCCCCGTGACCGCATGGGTTTTCTCCGAGGATCTTTGGTTTCCTCCCACACTCCAAAGACGTACAGGTTTGTAGGTTAATTGGCTTGGGTTTGTATACTTGGTATAAGTGTAAATTGTCCCTAGTGTGTGTGGGCTTGTGTTAGTCTGCGGGGATCCCTGCATGGCACGGACTCGGTGGGCCAAAGGGCCTGTTTCCACGCTGTATCTCTAAACTAAACAAAACTAAATGGACAGTTCTGATACAAAAAATAGAATAAAAAATTGATTAACCTAAGCATAGAATTCTATATTGAGTCCAGAAGGCTGTGCCATGCTTGTAATAAGACAAGGTTTTGTTTCAGAAGCCTGTATTTAGCCTCATTGTAATAGTGCAGTGGGTCACAGACTGAAGCTCAGAGTGGGAGTGGACTGGGGAATGAAAGCCACTGGTAATCTAAAGGTGAGCACCACTTCTGCACCACTTCTGCCATCACAGGTGCTGTCTGTATGGAGTTTGTACGTTCTCCCTGTGATCTGCAAGGGTTTTCTCCGAGAACTTTGATTTCCTCTTTAATTTGCTTCTGTAAAATTGTATATTGTCCCTAGTGTGTGTAGGATTGTGTGAGTGTACGGGGATCGCTGGTTGGCACAGACTCGGTGGGCCGAAAGGCCTGTTTCCGCGCTGTATCTCTAAAGTCTATAAGCAACACTAGCCTTAAGTACAGTGATTGCTAGCACTCTTTGTTGGGACAGATATGTAAAATTGAACAACTTCTGAAAAAATGCGTCAAAACAAATGTCTTCCCAACAGTGGTTCCTTTACACATATGAGTTTGTGTAACGCTGACCCAGTTTTCATTTTCTGATTTAGTGGTCTGATGAACAGTGTACGTCCCACGTTATGCCAAGAGATTTTCACATTTCGCAAACGCAGCGGCAGCTGAAGGAGACCCTGTACAAAACCATCATTAATTACTTCGACAAGGGAAAGGTGAGTGAAAGTGACTGTGGTGGGGACCTTGCCAGATCAGCAGCAGTTGTGCTGCATTTAAAGTTGGAGGTTGACGTGACGGAGAATACGTTGCAAAGAAACAAATGAGAGAAGGGGATTGATGGGATTACTTTGAAAACTGGCATTAATTTAGGGGCCAAAGAGACATTATATATTGGAAGAAAATATGACATTTGTAAACCTTTCCCCATTTGGGCTTCATGTTCAGAGGCCAATTCATTGGCTATATTTAAGAGGGAGTTAGATGTGGCCCTTGTGGCTAAAGGGATCAGGGGGTATGGAGAGAAGGCAGGTACAGGATACTGAGTTGGATGATCAGCCATGATCATATTGAATGGCGGTGCAGGCTCGAAGGGCAGAATGGCCTACTCCTGCACCTATTTCTATGTTTCTATGTAACTCCAGACCAACCAATTTTGTTGTCTCTTAAATGCCCTCGGAAAATGGCCTGGTAGTCATTCAGTTCATGTCAAGGCAAATCGAGTTTCCTGTCATATACGCAACTATGGTGAGGTGAGGTACAGTTACAATAAAGCATTTTGCTTGCAGCTGCATCACAAGAGAGAAGACACCACACGTCAAGACATTATACATAAATTACAGATAATATTTCTCAAATTAAGAAGATTGTGCATTTAAAAAATATTATTGCAAAATTCAAAAACAGTAAAGAAGGGCCTGTTCCAGTTGGTGGGTTTTTTTTCCGGCAACTGCCGGCGTCGTATCAGTGTCGCCAAAAGATTTCGAACATTTCAAAATCCAGCGTCGACAAAAAAAATGTTGCGACATTTGAAAAAAACACTGCGCGCCATACGTCATCACGCCAAAACTTTTTGATGACCTGTCAGTCAATGATACCGGCAGTCACCGAAAAATCGCCAAGTGGGACAGGCCCTTAAATCCATGGTATTCACGGTAGTGCAAGATATGGACCACCGTGTTCCATTCAATATTTGTGGTAGGATTAATGTTATGCAGTTGGTTCAAGGAATTGATAGTTGTTGGAACGTAGACACAAAGTGCTGGAGTAACTCAGTTATCTACTTTTCTACAACAATCAGTTTCTCGAACAACTGCACAACCGTTTTAACTCCCCATGCCCAGACTATCTATCTGCCCTGGGCCTCCTCAATCACCAGAGTGAGGCTACACACCTACTGGAGGAATAACACCTCATCTTCTGCATTAGCAACCGAGAAATCTACCAGGCCCTCCTCACCTATATCAACCTATTACCCGCTGGCTTTGTACTGCGTTCCCTCTCTTCCAACTTTCTTTCCCCTCTACAATCAGACTGAAGAAGGGTCCTGTCCCGAAATATCACCTATGCATGTTCTCCAGAGATGCTGCCTGACTTGCTGAGTTACTCCAGCACTATGTGTCTTCTTTTGTAAATCAGCATCTGCAGTTCCTTGTTTCAACAGTTGTAGAAAAGTAGCTGTTCCCGAACCTGGTGGCGTGATTCTTTGTGCTTCTTTACCTCCTGTCCGACTGTAGCGCAAATTCAAAGGCAATAAGGGATGGGCAATAAATGCTATCGTTTTCGGCAATGGCCGGCTCCCCATCAATGTATAAAACAGAAAATGTCTCAGCCTTGCTTCCAATCAGATGGTCCCTATAAAAGTCTAGCAGGATATGCTCCTAACTCCTTGACTGTGACTAGTTCACACCCAATGATATTGGTTATGGACATGTCTTCATTATGAATGTTTCAAAGAAAGGAAAGACATTTTGTTCCTCTTGTTACATTTTTCTTAGAACCTTATAATGCGCATCGCTGCTAATAAATTGTCAAATAAAGAAAGCCAACCTGCGCCCAGGTTCCCACAAAAGGCATAAAGAAAAGGTTTGTGTTATGCACTAAAGTGAGGAAATTTATCACAATACAAGAGAACTTCTCAGCTTGTCTTCAACTGGGGCTATGGAAGCTTAGTTCAATGTCTCATCGGAAAGTCAGTGGGACAAAGGTTGCAATTACTTTCACAGTACTGCACAGCTCTTTCAATGGATCACAGTTCACCTGTTGAATAAACCCCTCAGGCTTCTGATAGGGTGACCATGTCACTGTTGAAAGTGTGTTCCTACCTGCTTGTGTTCACTGCACAGAAATGCCCAGCTTTTCACAGCTCTCTTGTGCTTCTATTTACCTTTCTTCTCATTGCTTCATGTCACTTTGTAAAGATGCTCCCATTCATTGTACTATTTGTGGTATCCTCCACATACGGTGTAGGTTAGAGAGAAAGAGGAAAATCATTCTCTGGTCAGATCTATAGAGTCCTTTTCCTGACCTGTGGAGAGAGACTAGGTGGAGCAGAAGACAAAACAAATAAAATAGGCAGGCTTTTAGACCCAACGTACCATTCAGGATGCATTTTTGATTCAACATATGCCAATCAGCATGGTTAATACAAATCTGGACCAAACGTATGCCAATCAACATGGTTAATACAATTCTGGATCAAACATATGCCAAGCAGTGTGATTGAAACAATTGTGCCAACATGTGCCAGCCAGCATGAGTGATATAATTCTGGACCAAGCATATGCCAACCAGCATGGTTAATACAATTTTGCACTCAATATCTGTCAGCCAGCACGCGTGATACAATTTTGCACCCAAACTGTGCAAGCCAGCATGAGTGATGCAATTAGGGATCTCAGCAGTAATTTCAACTTGAGCTAAGTGCTAAGGACTGCTATTCCTGGCAAGCATGACCTTGTATGCACATGATAATGTAACAACAGACTGAAGCAGTAAACCATTTATTCAAGGTAGTCACTGAAAAACCTTGCTGACAAAAAGAATGGGTAAGCCAAGGTAAAAATGTTCATATCACCTTTTACTAATAATAAATGAAAGCAATAAATATAAGATAAACCTCTTTGAAGAGTAATCTAAACAATCTCAGCACTCAAATCACCTTAGCCAATTAAAATGCTTTGAAATACAATCGCTTACAACGTCTATTAAATTCAGTAACTAAATTATACTCAGTAAGGCTTGCAAGATGTAATAAGGTGCTGATGAGATAATCTAGCTTAATGGTTTTTATTAAGGGATGAATGTCGAGTTCGATGCTGGGGTGAATTACCTCACCATATAACCATATAACCATATAACAATTACAGCACGGAAACAGGCCATCTCGACCCTTCTAGTCCGTGCCGAACACATAATCTCCCCTAGTCCCATATGCCTACGCTCAGACCATAACCCTCCATTCCCTTCCCATCCATATAACTATCCAATTTATTTTTAAATGATAAAAACGAACCTGCCTCCACCACCTTCACTGGAAGCTCATTCCACACAGCTACCACTCTCTGAGTAAAGAAGTTTCCCCTCATGTTACTCCTAAACTTCAGTCCCTTAATTCTCAAGTCATGTCCCCTTGTTTGAATCTTCCCTACTCTCAGTGGGAAAAGCTTTTCCACGTCAACTCTGTTTATCCCTCTCATCATTTTAAAAACCTCTATCAAGTCCCCCCTTAACCTTCTGCGCTCCAAAGAATAAAGCCCTAACTTGTTCAACCTTTCTCTGTAACTTAGTTGCTGAAACCCAGGCAACATTCTAGTACCTTTGCCTTGTTCCTTTGTTTATTATTTAGTAGTAGTTTGAGAGCCTGTACACCCAGTGTACAGCCAAAGGAATGCATTTTTCTGTTGGCCTTACACTGGAAGACTAACTCATGTTATGGTCAAGTTGAAGATAAAGGTTAAAAGAGGGCATCCCTGTGTCTCCCGATTTCTCTTGTTTCCCTCAACTCTTGCCATGATTTCTGACCATTCCCCACGACTCTCCAAACTGATCTTGGCCCAGAGTCCTCCTTTGCTGCCACCCTCCTCATTGCAAGAGACCTTTCCAGACTTACGATGCAACTGGTCTTTCCAAAATGAAGAGCTGGTTTGATGCTCACAAAATTTGAAGTAGTTGTGGCCACAGAGTACCGGACATAGTACAACCCAACGCCCACTTTTGATTTGAGAGTGGGCTTTATCATTAGTCAGAGGTACGTTCTGTCTCAAGCGATAGAGTAAAAACAGTAAAGGGAAAAGGAAAGGTTTACTAATGTGGACACCCACCAGCCCTCCATTAAATCACCAATACCTAGAACGGTCACATCTCAATGAACACTTGCTAATAAGACTGCTTCTCTTTTAGATGTGGGAGGAAGCCTTGAACCTTTGCAAAGAGCTGGCAGAACAGTTTGAAATGGAAATTTTTGACTACGAGCTTCTCAGCCAGAACCTGGTAAGTTTCCATGAGCACGCTGCTGTGACAAAGTGCTTCAAAATGCCAATTCTCAAACTGTCAGTTCCAAAAACATGTTTTAAAGATCTAAAGCTTAATGTTTCTCTGGGACCTGCTGCCTGCCAGATACATGTTAGGCAGCATATATTTTCTCATCATCCCTGCTGTTGTTTGCTGGTTCCGTGGTCACTGAATGATGTTGCAGTGGTTGCTAAATCCATGAGTAGTTGTGTTAGTATTCACTGAATTAAATGGACAAGGATGTTCCTCCAGCTACACTCTTAGAACTTAGAATCTTTGTGTCCAGAAGGGTAAGGGAAACAGGAACTTGGGAACCATCGTCATATTTGACGGCAAAGTACTCAGTGCAAGCAATCGGAACATACTGGGCTCCCAGTAATCATATCCCTCAGGAAAATAGGACATGAGACCAAAAAGATGCATGATTAAAATCACCTAAAATCACTGTTGCAGTCTGATCAGCAGCACGAGTTATATATTTCTGAAACAGACCATCCACAGAAGCATGATGCACACACAATACAGGGGTGGTTCCCACTGTGCAGTTGCATACATGACAAATATAGCACGAACGAACAATTGAAGCTTTAATGTTGCTGGGTAAAACAAAATCTCTTAATACTTATTCTATCTTCCCAGGGTTAATTGGATGTTGGGAATAGTTTCTGTTCCATTTCACTATAATTCTATATGTCCAAGGGGAAATTCCCCACTGTCCTTAATGATATAATAATTTGACAAAGAAGACCACGACAATTATACCGCTTTGATCCACCATTCCACAAGATCATGGCTAAATGTTTACATCAACTACACTTCAGCTAGAGTTTCTTTTTTTTTTACATGTTTTAGTATCCAAAAATATAATTCTTGAGTGTACTCTATTACTGAGGCATGTGCTGAATTGAATTGAATTGAATTGAATACTTTATTGTCACAAGTGACAAGTCACAGTGAAATTCTTTGTTTGCAAACCCAGGGTATGCAAACAAAGGGTATGATGTACAAATTGTATCATTGCAACTTCCAAGGCTTCTTTCCTAAGAACCTCCTAAACCCATATCCTCAGCTACATGGAGGAAGAAGAAGGACATCAGGCGTCAGAGAAAGCCCATCTCCTGCACATCACCCTCCAAGTTGTTCGGATTTCAAAGTAAATCACAATATTCCCTTCATGTCATTAAAGGGCCTGTCCCACTTACGTGTCCTTGGCACGCAAATTACGCGATCTCGTGGTCGCGTTGAGCCGAGATGGTCCCGTGAAGGTCGGGCACGATTACATGCTTACGCACAGCCGTCTGGAGCGCGTGACGTCATTTGAAGATGGACACAAAGCTGGATTAACTCAGCGGGACCAGCATCATCTCTGGAGAGAAGCAATGGGTGATGTTTCAGGTCGAGACTCTTCTTCAGTCTGAAAAGAAGGGTCTTGACCTGAAACGTCACACATTGCTTCTCTCCAGTGATGCTGCCGGTCCCGCTTGTTTACTCCTGCATTTTGTGTCCATCTTCAATTTTCTTGGCCCCGCTCTGGGAATAGAAGTGGTGGCGGATCTGGACCGCAACGGCCGTGAGCCCCAGGCTGAGTTCGGCGATCGTTTGCCTGCTACTCCTGCTGTTGAAGGTGAGACGTTGCGTCGAGCCAGGGTCTTGGGCCTGTCCCACTTTGGCCGTCAGTTCCAAATTCTCTGCCACAGAGGGTAGTTGAGGCCAGTTCATTGGCTATATTTAAGAGGGAGTTAGATGTGGCCCTTGTAGCAAAAGAGATCGGGGGTACGGAGAGAAGGCAGGTACAGGATACTGAGTTGGATGATCAGCCATGATCATATTGAATGGTGGTGCAGGCTCGAAGGGCTGAATGGCCTACTCCTGCACCTATTTTCTATGTTCCTATGTTTCTATATTTCCGCGGCAGGCTGTTGTCGCACGAAGGTTTTGTTCGCTACAAACATTTCGGAGCCCCGCGTGATGTCGCGCACAACTACATACCCCTCCGCGCTTCTTAGTGGGACCGGCTCCGCACGGCCATTCGATGCCCGCGCGCCTCAACATGACCACGAGGTCGCGTAATTTGCGTGCCAAGGACACGTAAGTGCCAAGGACACTTAAGTATAAATCCTAGAAAGCAGCAAGTCTCACAGAACTGTGGGAAGTTGCAGACCCACAGAGAGTGCAGTGGTCCATCATCATTTTCTCAACAACAATACACTTGGACATTGAAGTCACACATTGGTATTGACTCTGAAGTCCCACGTGTGTGTAGGAAAACTATAAAGATGCAAACATTTTGACTAAAATTCAGATTTCATTGTAAATAACCAGCAGCTTTGCATGTCTACCCACAGAAAGAGCAAGCGACATTCTACGAGAACATCATGAAGATTCTGCGGCCAACTCCTGATTACTTTGCCGTGGGTTTCTATGGCCGTGGTTTTCCACTATTCCTTAGGGTGAGTCTTGATTTCAGGATTTTTTGGCATCAGCGTTGATATGGTATTGTGCCAATTGGGCCAACCACTGTGACCAGGAGGGATTTGCATGGCAGAAAAACACACTCAGTTTGTGCTTGCCAATATGTAGTTGGGTGAACATTTTGTCTCATTTTGTTTTAGATTGGTGTTGGCATTAATATTGATTCATTATTGTACCGTGCATCGAGACACGGTGAAAAACCTTGTTTTGCTCATTATCCAGGCAAATCATAGCATCCGTGAGAATAATCAAACAATATAGTGTTGCAGGTGCGGAGAAAGTGCAAAAATAAAATTGTGCAAGGGCCAGAATGTGGTAAATTGGGAGATTGAGAGTACATCCTTCATTTATGTGAGGACTGTTCAGTGGGCTAATAACAGTGGGGAAGAAGCTGTTCTTGAAGCTGGTGCTATGTGCTTTCAAGCTTTTACATATTCTGCCCAAAGGGAAGAAAAGGGATTCACCAGGTGTGAGTGGTCTTTGATTATGTTGGCTGCTTTCCCAGGGTAATGTGAAGTTTAGGTGTAGTTTAGGTGTAGAGATGCAGCATGGAAACAGACCCTTCAGTCCAGAAAGTCTGTGCCAACCACCAATCACCCGTACATTGGTTCTATCCTACACCCTAGACAACATTTGCAGAAGCCAATTAACGTACAAACCTGCACGTCTTTGGAATGTGGGAGGAAACCGGTGCAGTTGGCGAAAGCCCACACGGTCACGGGGAGAACATAAATACTCCGTACAGACAGAAACATAGTCAGGATTGAATCCGGATCTCTGGCACTGTAAGGCAGCAGCTTTACCGCTGCACCACTGTGCCGCCCCCGTTGATGTTGGGGAGCCTGGTTTATGTGATGGACTGGGCTATGTTCACAATTCTCTGCTATTTCTTATATTCTTGGGTAGTGCAGATGCTGAACCAAGCTGCGATGAATCCTGATAGGTTTCTTTCTTTCATCCTTAGTAAATGGAGGCTCATTTTACACATGCCCTGTTTCCTTTGCATTTTGAGGAAGAAGAGGCATTGCTGTAGCTTTTTTTTGGCCAATACAAATTGTTTGGTAAAATTGACACCAAGAAACTTGAAGCTCTTGGCCATCTCCACATCAGCAGCGTTACTGCAGATTAGTGTGTATACTCCACCCCATTTCCTGAAATCCATACCGAGCTCCTTTGTTTTGATGACATTGTGAGAGAGGTTGTGATGTTGACACCGTATTACTAAGCTCTCTACCTCATTTTGGGTGTTGGACAGGCAGCTTCGCCATTCAATAACTGTGGAAACATTTAGAGAATTGACTGAACACCTTCTCTCAATCCACCTTGGCCCACGCGATCTCCCAGTTGCTATATACTTTAACTCCCTCTCCCATTTCTATACTGACCATTCTGTCCTGGGCATCCTCCACTGTCAGACTGAGGGCCAATGCCAATTAGAGGAACAGCACCTCATATTTTGCTTGGGCAGTTTACTACATTTCTCTAACTTCAAGTAACCCTTGCTTTCCCTCTCCATCCTTTCCCCAACCTAATTCTCCGACTAGTTTCATTGTCCTCCTGATTAATTTTACTGATTGTATGCCTCATTGTCACCTTCCCCTCAGCCAACAATTAATCATTCTCTATTTCCTTGATCAACATCTGCTTTGACCTGTCATTTTCACACCTTACCCTTCCATATCTCCAGTTTCACTCTGCCCTGAATCTCAGTCTGAAGAAGGGTCTCAACCCGAAACATCACCCATTTCTTCTCTCCAGAGATGCTGCGTGAGCTACTCCAGTATGTTTTGTCTATTTTAAGTAAATTGATGCCAAGTTAGAGGTGGCTGTGCGGTGCACATGTAGAACCTAACATGTTCTCAGATTATGCAACTGTGTAAAAGTAAGTTGCTCAAAAATTCTGGGGGAGTCAAAGTTAGATTCTCGAAAGAGCCGCGAAGTAATAGTGTGGAATCTCAAAGACATGCCATTGCGGGCCATCATCTGCCTATGATGGATAGATAAAAATAGAAACAGGTGAATGTGATCCCAAACAAGTGAAGAATGGTGGTGAGGCATTACATGTGAGGTGATGTAGTCAGGTAAATCAGATCACCAGTTACAATCAATGACAAGAATAAGAGGGAAAGTTACAATGTATAACAAGAGGTGACAAATACTTAATGGCAGGGTTCAAATATGGGTTTGACAGGAAAGATTAGTATAGATTGGATGTGAAATACTGTATACTGTTGAGAGGTGGCACCACGGCCATTATTTGCAAGGATCAATAACCAAATAAATATACATTTTTTCAAAAAAAGGGATGCTAATTATAGACAAAATGTGTAGGAAGTGTCTCGACCTGAAATGTCACCCATCCTTCTCCCCAGAGATGCCACTAAGTTGCTCCAATATTTTGTGCCTATGCTGGTTGTAGAAACAGTATCGTGTCTGAGGGGAATTGCTAAAAGTTACTGGGGCCTAGGGGGGAATTTCAATGGTCAGTGATTAGGCAGGGTTGGGGTCAAAAGATTAAGAGCTGGCTCTACGATAATGTACGATGCGATACTTTATGATAAACCTTATTCACCCCGGACGGAAATTGGTCTGCCGACAGTCACGACACACAAGGTACACAAAAACCTTAAATTGAAAGTGAAAACTTAAAGAAAAAGACAAGCGACTGATGGCTGGCTGCTGTGTGCACAGCACCTTCACTGGAACAAAGAAACACAGACTTATCCCCTGGACCAGGGGTGGGGAACCTTTTAATGGTGGAAGGCCGCATTAAGTTAGCTGTAATCTAATAAGGCCGCATCCAAGAAACTTCAATTAGATATACTTCAAAATGTACATTATTTTGTTAAAATAGCCCTCATGACATGCGGTGCTGGCTCGAAAATGGCCTCCTCTTGCACCTGTTTTCTATGTTTTCTATGACTTACTAATGTTTTAATTGTGGCCGTCAGTCGGGGAGGCTTATTTTGTTGAATCTTCTTTTACTCTTTGATATTTTCAATACGTTCATTTTAAGATTAAAATAAAAATAGTAAAAGATGAACCAAAAACACATTAATAATAATAAAAAGATTTGTTCTACAAAATTTGGATTCATTCAAAAGATTCCCCACCCCTGCCCTGGGCAGAAGATTCTAAACTAGAGCGTGTGTCCCCTCCCCACACCAGATCCCCCTGTGTTCTCCCACTGTCCGAGGAATCTGAGGAATCTGAGGAAGGACATTATTGCCATAGAGGGAGTGCAGAGACGGTTCACCAGACTGATTCCTGGGATGTCAGGACTGTCTTATGAAGAAAGACTGGATAGACTTGTTTTATACTCTCTAGAATTTAGGAGATTGAGAGGGGATCTTATAGAAACTTACAACATTCTTAAGGGGTTGGACAGGCTAGATGCAGGAAGATTGTTCCCGATGTTAGGGAAGTCCAGGACAAGGGGTCACAGCTTAAGGATAAGGGGGAAATCCTTTAAAACCGAGATGAGAAGAACTTTTTTCACACCGAGAGTGGT
This sequence comes from Leucoraja erinaceus, assembly GCF_028641065.1. Lineage (NCBI taxonomy): Eukaryota > Metazoa > Chordata > Chondrichthyes > Rajiformes > Rajidae > Leucoraja > Leucoraja erinaceus. The sequence goes on from NC_073387.1 coordinate 8,145,289, forward strand.
GAATCTCTGGAATTCTCTGCCACAGAGGGTAGATGAGGCCAGTTCTTTGGCTATATTTAAGAGGGAGTTAGATGTGGCCCTTGTGGCTAAGGGGATCAGGGGGTATGGAGAGAAGGCAGGTACGGGATACTGAGTTGGATGATCAGCCATGATCATATTGAATGGAGGTGCAGGCTCGAAGGGCCGAATGGCCTACTCCTGCACCTAATTTCTATGTTTCTATGTTTCTATGTCTCTCACCCTGATCGACCGCGAGGCCCCATCGCCACCGATGCTCCCGTAGCCGCCGAGGCATTTATCTCATAAATGAGATAAACCAGGAGAGCATGGAGGTATATCAATAGAAAATCCTAGACAAGGTTGGTTTGCCCCAATTACCTTTGACTGGGACAGAATTTAGAAGAGGAACTGATCAGATAGTCTGTGTCTTTGAAATAAAGATGTTTATGAGCTTTATGCTCATGTCTGTAATGGATGTGAAGAAGACAAGGGAAAAATATTTAAAATGGCCACATTCTCTACTAGAGTTCTTATGATAAAGTCAATTAGAAAATAATTTATAAATACGTTATCACAAAGTATTTGTGCATCTGAACTGTTTTGTCAAATGCATCAGTACTGTGGTATGATTAAGGCTTTCAAGGTTGTTTTCTTAAAATTAGGTCAGCACATCAAAGAAAATGGATAATGGTATTAATTTGCAGGCCAAATGCCTCTGAACTGCACAGCATGGCTGGGTTAAGTGGTTGCTCATTTTAATGAAATAATTCAGAAAGTGATGGCATAATTGGAACGTTTGAGAAATGAAGGTCAGCGTACAGCAAAGAAAATATGTAGAAGGAAAAGGAATGCAAAATGAAGGTGAGTTTAATTTGTGTCAGGTTGGAAAGTGTCCAATGAGACCTAGGGTGAAGAGTAAAGGGGCTGACCCACTGCGGCAACCTAATTGGCAAGTTTAGAAGAGTTTGCCCTCGACTCATACTCGCAGCATGGTCGACACGATATCCTAGTTGGTCTTTGTAACTCTCCTTCATGCTCGAGAGTAGTCCCCGTGTACCACTCGAGGCCTCAGCTAGGTCGCGGAGTATTTTTCAACATGCTGATAAATGCCCGCGAGTCAAAAAAGGTCGCCATGGAAAAAAACAATATTTTTTTTACTCGTAGGTTTAGTCGAAGTATGTTATTCGTAGGTAATCGAGGGTAGTCGAAGATAATCAAAGGTAGTCAAAGGTAGTCGTAGATAGTCTTCAACATAGTCAAAGGGAGGTTGAAGGAGATCGAATGAGGTCGTCTTCACTATCCACTATTCTGTGTCCAATTTTCCCGAAGCTAGTCGAATCTAGTCTTCAACATAGTCGAAGGAGGTCTTCAACATGACACTTTTTCAATCTCTCTAAAACTCTTCTAAACTCACCAATTAGGTCGCCGCAGTGCGACAGCCCCTTTAATATTTCACATGGGGAAATACACTGTATTATAATACCCCCAATAGATACTCTCACCTAAGGTGATTGCAGATCAGGATGTCAGGAGCTGCGATGTTGCAGTCCCAACAACAGTTCCTTATCCATCCATTGACAAGAGCTTGATGATGAGAGTTTAAGTCAGTGAAGTTACCCTGGGAAGAGATTGGGTCATGATCAGGAAATAGCAAACAGTGTCTGTACGGAGGTTGTACGTTCTCCCCGTGACCGTATGTGTTTTCTCCGAGATTTTCGGTTTCCTCCCGCATTCCAAAGACGTACAGGTTTGTAGGTTGATTGGCTTGGTAAATGTACAAATGATCCCTAGTCGGTGTAAGGTGCGGGGGTCGCTGGTCGGTGCGGACCCGGTGGGCCAAAGGGCCTGTTTCCACGCTGCATCTCTAAACTAAATTAAACTAAACAGTGAATTTAAATTTAGCAGATAATGAATGGAACAATATAGTAAATGATATGTGTGGAAGAGGGAGAGGGCGATAGAGTGGTTGGGAAGTTGAACTCATCGCAATGACGCTTCATTTCAAATTATGAAGATATCCATTATTTGATATCTGAGGAGACAATTCAGTTTCATGAGCAGACTAGCCATGCAAGGGACTTAAGGAGGAAGCTGGTTCAACATAAACAGAATGGTCCTGTGTTCAAACTTCCTTGGACCTCGGCGAAACATTGCAGAGTATATTGATTTGAAACCGACCTTACATGACCATTGTTCGACCTGCCCCATGTAGATTAGATCATGGAAATATTATAAATGGCAGTCCTGACCTCTTTTGCATTTCCCTACATCTGTATTGAGCAAAAGGCCAGTTCTAATGACATAAAAATAATTTAATGTCAGTTTCAAGGAATGAGGGAGGACCTAATTGAAACATGCAGACTGGTGAAAGACTTGGATATAGTTGATGTGGATGTTTCCACTAGTGGGAGAGTCTATGACTAGAGGTCATAGCCTCAAAATTAAAGGACGTTCTTTTGGGAAGGAGATGAGGAGAAAATGTATTTAGTCAGAAGGTGGTGAATCCGTGGAATTCTTCGCTATAGAAAGCTGTGGAGACCGTCAATGGATATTTTTAGGGCAGAGATGGATATATTCTTGATTAGGACAGGTGTCAGAGGTTGTGGGGAGAAGGTAGGAGAGTGGGGTTAGGAGGGAGAGATAGATTAACCATGATTGAATGACAGAGCAGACTGGATGGGCTGAATGGCCTGATTCTACTCCTATTCCTTATGACCTTATGACACACTGAACAAGGACTTTTCCAGGACGTAACCGGCTTTGATGCAAAGACCTTCCACCATTCCATGCTTTTGGTTGTTGAACATTGCCCTCTGCTCAAAGCTACCTGTGTTTGAGCATCTGCAGCTTTACAAAACACTGGTTAGACTGCAATTTGTCTTCCGTCTTGGCAGCTATGGTTGTGATGGAGAGACAGCAGAAGTGATCTACCAGGATCTTGGTTAGATTGGAGGGCTTCAGTTATGGGAAATAATGTGGGATTGTTTTCCCGAGAGTAGAGGTGGCCCAATTAAGATATATAATATTATAAGAGGCAGAAACAGGGTGGACAGTCAGATTAATTTCCCCACAGTATGGGCGAGAGGACATATGTTTAAGACAGGAGGAAGGAATTTTAAAAGGGACGTGAGGGGTAATTTTTTTACACAGACATTGGTTCCTGGAACTCACTGCCAGAGACGATGGTGAAATCAGATAAAATCACTACAATCATGAAACATTTAGACAGGCACTTGAATAGGCAAGGCATAGAAAGATACTGTATAAACATTACGTGGATAAACATGGGTGTGGTGGACTGTAATGCCCCTGTCCCACTTAGGAAACCTGAACGGAAACCTCTGGAGACTTTGCGCCCCACCCAAGGTTTCCGTGCGGTTCCCGGAGGTTGCAGGTGGTTGTTGGAGGTTGCAGGTAGTGGAAGCAGGTAGGGAGACTGACAAAAACCTCCGGGAACCGCATGGAAACCTGGGGTGGGGCGCAAAGTCTCCAGAGGTTTCCGTTCAGGTTTCCCTAGTGGGACAGGGGCATTAGGCTTGTTTCCGTGCTGTATAAGTAACTATATGACCGCAAGATGCATTGAGTTTGGTTGTGATGCCTCGCATCAGTTCACCTTGCAAGTGGATCATTAACTTCCTGACCAACAGACCCCAATTAGCGAGGGTAGGGGATAAATCATCCTCTACAATAATTCTAAACACTGGTGCTCTGCAAGGGATGCATTCTCAGCCACCGTCTTTACACCTTGTTCACCTACGACTGTGCAGCCATATACAAATTCAGCACGGTGGCGCAGCGGTAGAGTTGCTGCTTTACAGTACCAGAGACCTGAGTCCCAGGTTCAAGCCTGACTATGGCTGCTTGCCTGTACAGAGTTTGTATGTTCACCCCGTGACTTGCATGGGTCTTTTAAACAAGATCTTTGGTTTCCTTCCACACTCCAAAGAAGAACAGGTTTGTGGGTTAATTGGCTTGGTAAAAATGTAAATTGTCCCTAGTGTGTGTAGGACAGAGTTAATGTGTGGGGACCACTGGTTGATGTGAACCCGGTAATGTTTCTATAATGTATCTCAAAACAACCAATATGCTCTCTACTGTAAACATTCAGAAGTTCAAGAAAGTCATCTCTGATATACCGATTCTCCAGAATCTTCCCACAAATGTACTGATGGAGCATTAAAGTAAAGTGCTCTCTAAGTATATCTGCACCCCTATCCTGTGTAGGTCATGGAAGGCACTTCCAGTTTTATGTAACATGATCATTATATTTAATCAGTAAAAAGTACTAAAAAGTACCTTCCATGTTCTTGTGGACTATCAGTTTTATGGGAGCAGTCTTTTGAATGCACTGGAAAGGATCTACAAGTCTTGGCCCAAAACATCACCTATTGCTTCCCTCCAGAGATGCTGCCTGACCCACAGAGTTACTCCAGCTTTTTGTGTCTACCACCACTGATGACGTTTGTCACAGAGCTAATAACAAATATCCTCATAATCCTTATAACAAATACAAGCAAATTCCTTGCATGTGAATACTTGGCCAATAAACTTACTTACTTACTCTGCCTTCATCGCTGTCAGAGTTATAGGGAGATTCAGCATGGGAATCAGCCCTTTAATCAACTGAGTCTGTGCTGATCAGCAAGCAACCAATGACACCAGCCGGTAATAACCTCATTTTATTCTCTCCGTAATCTTATTATCAGCCCCTTCTTACTACTTATACATCAGGGCAATTTACAGAGACTGACTCGCCTAATAGCCTGCAACTCTGAGGGGTGTGGGAGGAAATTGGTGCACATATGGGAGATCAAACAGTCTCAGGAAGGATATGCAAACTCCACACAGACAGCACCAGCCAGCAACAGCTCCACACTCACAGAGCCAGAGACTCGTCTTTAATCCTGACTACGGGTGCTGTGTGTGCGTTGTCTGTACGTTCTCCCTATGATTGCTTTTTCCGGGTGCTCCGGTTTCATCCGACTTTCCAAAGATGGGCAGGTCTGCAGGGTGATTGGCTTCTGCAAATTACCTCTAGTGTGTAAGATGGGTAAATGTGAAAACATTGTGTGTGGGTGATCGATGGTCGGCATGGACTCAATTGATAATAGACAAAAGGTGCTGGAGTAGGCCATTCGACCCCGAGCCAGAACCATCCATTCAATGTGATTATGACTGATCATCCACAATCAGTACCCCATTCCTGCCTTCTCCCCATATCCCCTGACTCCGCTATTTTTAAGAGCCCTATCTAGCTCTCTGTTGAAGGTATCCAGAGAACCGCCCTCTGAGGCAGAGAGTTCCACAGACTCACAACTCTCCGTGAGAAAAAGTGTTTCCTCATCTCCGTTCTAAATGGCTTACCACGTTCTTAAACTGTGGCCCCTGGTTCTGGACTCCCCCAACTTCGGGAACACATCTCCTGATGGGCCAAAGGAGCCTATTTCCACTCTGCATCTCTAAACTCTACATTAGAGGTCAGGATTGCTGGAGGAGCTGTGCAGATTTGTTGTCTGCACCCTCGTGCCAACGCTCAGTATTTTTGATAGTGTGAGAGAGAGCATCAGTCATCACTCAGCCCATTGAAACAAGATACTTTCTTTCTGGTATCTTTGGAGGCCACAGCATTTAACTCACCCACTGCACTCTGATACTGACTCAGAATAAAGGATCTCGGATGATTGCTGGGAATACATTTCATGAGTTTCTAATTTATCATAACAGCAGACTAGTTTACCTCCCCTGTCATTGGCCAACAATTGTGTGGGATTTTCCACTGGGATATCATTTGAAAATTATGCTGAAAATTGCACTTATGTTGAAAATATCCACTTGTGGCCTAATTTGTCAGCTGATAGCAAGGAAATGAAAGATAAATGCAAGGATAAGCTGCTATTACTTGAAGAAAAGGTCCCTTTCATACCACACCTTCCTTATTTAAGTATGAAAATTAAAATTTCAAGCCATCTAGCTATTATTCATGGGCATTAGTCACTTTAAAACCTGCAACTGGGAAGGTTTTTCAATTCTTAATGTGAGTCACTCTGAAACCACAAAAATGCATTAAAAGATAGAATATCACGACCAGGTCGCAGTATGGATAATTTTTAAAGTCACTTTCAAATATCGCCCTAAAATGCCACAAAATATAACTTTGCGTTTCGATTGTGAATTCAATATCCTGAGTTATAAAGTCATTAAATTGGACAGGGAAAAAGTATGAGATTTCATTTTTAGTTTAGTTTAATTTAGTTTAGAGATACAGCGTAGAAACAAGTCCTTTGGCCCACCGAATCGGCACCAACCAGCGATCCCCACACATTTACACTATCCTACACACACTAGGAACAATTTGCACTTATGCCAAGCCAATTAACCTACAAACCCGTACATCTTTGGAGTGGGGGAAGATACCAAAGATCTGGGAGAAAGCCCACGTGGTCACGGGGAGAACATAGAAACTCCATACAGACAGCACCAATGGTCGGGATCGAACCCGGGTCTACGACGCCGCAAGTATTGTAAGGCAGCAACTCTACCGTTGCCCCATCGCACCGTCCAATGATACCACATGGATAAGGGATAATATAGGTCAAGTGAAGCAACTGTGGATGCTCTGTGATTGGAAAAGTGTGATGAGGAGTAATGTGTGATGAGGAGTGATGAGGCTGAGTAGGGAGCTCCAACTACACAGAAGGTTTGACCCGGGGTCCGATTGCCTGGCGCAGGGGAGCTGACATCCCCCCGATGCGGGAACTGATCGCCCCGATGCCGAGGGTCCAAATGCCGTCGGCTATGGGAGTCAAGATCGTCCCATCAACGGAAGGCTTGAGGCTCCCGATTGCGGGAGAACAAAGAAAGGAAGTGATTTAACTTTTTTTCGGCTTCCATCACAGTGAGGAATGTGGAGGAGTCACTGTGGTGGATGTTTATGTTAAAATGTCTTTTGTGTGTTCCGTTGCTTTTTATTTGTATGACTGACTTGGCAAATTAAATTCCTCGTATGTTGCAAAACATACTTGGCTAATAAAGTATTATTATGATTGTGACGTAATAGCTGAGCAACAGGATATATTTATTCAGATGATAGAAGGGCTGTAGAAAAAGCAATTATTCATCAGGAAACTTTACTTTTCAAATTAATCTGAAAGATGGGCATGGACTAAGGCAGGAGGACGGTAACCTGGAGGTTCTATTATGCAACAATGATTAAATTTACAACAAGCTTCGTCACTGAGTTCTCCATTTATAGATGTGCCATAAGCAAAGAGGCTGCGAGATATGAGCAGAGACATCAAATAGTGGGCACAGTTCATTTCGACATCTCCTTGCACAACTTTGTTTTGAATTGCAGGGCCTGCACATAACATGTTCACTCATGCTGAAACCTGCCTGCCCTAAGCCTGATTAAACCATGGTTAAAGCAAGTCTGATCAGGTTCACTGCAGAGATTCAAAAGTTGGTGGTATGAATATTGACAGAGTCATAGAGTGATACAGTGTGGAAACAGGCCCCTCAGCCCAACTTGCCCACACCGGCCAACATGTCCCAGCTACACTAGTCCCACCTGCCTACATTTGTTCCATATTCCTCCAAACATGTCCTATCCATGTACCTGTCCAACTGTTTCTTAAACATTGGGATAGTCCCAACCTCAACTACCTCCTCTGGCAGCTTGTTCCACCCACCCACCCACCAGGATGAAAAGGTTACCCCTCAGATTCCTATTAAATATTTTCCCCTTCATCTTGAACCTATGTGCTCTAGTCCTCGATTCCCCTACTCTGGGCACGAGACTCTGCATCTACCCGATTTATTCCTCTCATGATTTTATACACCTCTATAAGATAACCCCTCATCCTCCTGCACTCCAAGGAATAGGAACCCAGCCTACTCAACCTTTCCCTATAGCTCAGACCCTCTAGTCCTGGCAACATCCTTCATAAATCTTCTCAGAACCCTTCCAAGCATGATAATATTTTTCTTATAACATGGTGCCCAGAACTGAATACAATATTCTAAATGCAGTCTCACCAACATCTTATACAACTGCAACATGACCTCCCAACTTCTCTACTCAATATTCTGACTGTTGAAGGCCAATATGCCAAAAGCCTTTTAGACCACCTTATCTACGTATCTGCGACTCGACCTTCAAGGAACCATGCACCTGTACTAGATCCCTCTGCTCTACAACACTATCCAGAGGCCTATCATTTACTGTGTAGGTCCTGCCCTTGTTCGACGTCCCAAAATCCAACACCTCACATCTCTGTATTAAATTCCCTCAACCATTCCTCAGCCCACGTGGCAAATCGATCCAGATCCTGCTGTGATATTTCACAACCATCTTCACTATCTGCAAAACCATCCACTTCTGTATCATCATCAAATTTGCTAATCTTGCCCTGTATGTTCTCATCCACATCATTGATGTAGATGACAAACAGTAACAGGACCAGCACCCAACCATGAGGCACACCACTTGTCACAGGCCTCCAGTCCGAGCAGCAACCTTCCACCATCACCCTCTGCTTCCTTCCTTGAAGCCAATTTTCTATCCATTCAGCTATCTCTCCTTGGATCCCATGCGATCTAACTTTGTAACCCTTGCTTTCACTCTCTCTCCATCCCTCCCCCTTTTCAGTTCTCCGACCAATCTGACTGTCCCTCTGCTTACATTTTATCTCTGTTTGCTTTGTTGTCATCATCTCCTAGCTAACACTGATCTACTCTACTTTTTCCTTGAACTTCATCTCTTTTGAACTCTTACACTTCCTTGTCTCTGTGGCAACCTCTCCCCTAACTCTCGGTCTGAAGAAGGGTCTTGACCTGAAACGTCACCCATTCCTTCTAACCAGAGATGCTTCCTGTCCCGCTGTTACTCCAGCATTCTGTGTATGTCTTCCATAGTTAGTCATTGTTTTCATGTATGTTAATCTCCCTGCTGTAGGCATCTTTGAAGTCTTGGTAATAGTGCAGAAAATGCCAGACCATAGACTTTGTACTGAGAACCTCCTACCTAAAGATTTGCATAATCCCTAGGCTTGCCAGTTTATGCTGCATATTATTGCTATGTTATAACAAGTCGAATAAACCTTAAAATTGAATATAACACTATCATTAATAATATCAGAAATTGTTATTTGATTGTTTTATAAATTATAATGTGAAGCTTACAATTGAAAAGCTATACTGTACGTTCACTTATATTTCATTCTGTTGAAACATATGTATCTATGATGAAGCTTAAACAGAATAAAAACTGAAAATAAATATAAAGATGTTCGCCATATGGCACTGCTAATGGAACCACCTGAGTTACTACAAACTAATGGTGCTAAATTCAAGACCTGCTGAATAACAGGAGTTTCTGGACCACAAAATGATGGACTAGAAAGTTTCAATCAGTGAATGCGGCTGGAGGCCTTTATCGAAGCACTGCGGTGTCGATAGCTTCTGGATCACCACGTAGAATCCCGGGTCGGTGTCCAGTCGGGGCCTCGCCGGTTGGGCGGAGGAGCTGGCCTCTAGGGTTGGAGTCTGAGTCGGGGGAGCGGCCGACAGAGCCCACGGCTAGGGTCCGGGTTGGCACCATGGAGGCACGAACAGCGGCGTCGGCAGCGGTGAGGCATTGGCGGTAGTGAAGCGAGTCGGCTCGCGGCCGACGGTCCATGAGAGCGTGGAAGACCATCATGAGGGAGGAGGGGAAGAACAATGGAGACCTCGGCATGGAGGATCACCGTCAGAGCGCAGAGGAAGAAGAATGGAGGACCTGGCGTGGAGGGAACATTATGAGGGAGAACAATGGACAATTGGGGAGGGGGGGAGAACATGGACATTTGGGGACCCATGGGGGGGGCATGGGGGGGGGGGGGGGGGGGGGATTGGGGGAAGAACAAAAGGAGGAGCCGGCGTGCTTTGTAACATTGTCAGTGCCATAGGTGGTTGCTATTTGTATACATTGGGAATGCAGCAAAGAATTTCACTGTGCCTAGCCACATGTGACAATGAAGTATTCCATTGTATTCCAAACCAATGACGTTACATTCAGAACCTGCTGAATAGCAGGTGTTGCTGGACAACCAAATGCCGGACTAGAGAGTTTCAATCAGTGTGTTGTTAGATTTTGAGGGGGAAATATATTGAAAAGCAAAGGAGGAGTGAAAACGTACCGAGACTGCAAGATGGAAACAAGCTGCAAGAAAAGCTGGGTGAACATCAAACATTAAAATTGCACATCTTCCCAAAAAAAAGAGCAATCAAAGAGAATACTGACCTTTGAAAAACAGAGATGGGATTTTTGCAAATGGAAACATGGAATTGAAAGATTTCAGTCTGAAGAAAGGTCTTGACGCGAAACATCATCTATTCCTTCTCTCTAGAGATGCTGCCTGTCCTGCTGAATTACTCCAGCATTTTGTGTCTAACATTGAATTGAAATCCTTGTTAAGGAATTGGTATCAGAGCTCACAGTGGAGGAAGTTCCATTAAGTGGCAACTGATAATGGAACATAGGCCCCAGCTCACTCAAACTAAAGTTGAGGTTTGGCAATAAATGTAGCTGTAATGCAGCCAGATCCATATTTGCTGCAATGTGGGAGACTCTGATCAACCCGTCTTAGAAAACCTGTTTTGTTGTTTCGCAGAATTCTAGAATTCCATGCTGTATCTCTGAACTAAACTAAACTAAACTAAAAATTGTGAAGGTATCTTCATTCATGCTTTGATGCTAAAGTATGGAACACACTTCAACAGGGCAATGGTCACCTGTTCAATTGGTAATATTGAATTAGGGTTCATTAGGTTTTGAGATATTAGCAAAAGTAGTCAGATCAATGAATGAGATCATCTGTGATCTATTGAATTCTGAACAACCTTGGGAGCTAAATGGCCTGAATGGATTTTTAAATTCAGAAGCTGCCTTTGAAAGCATAGATATAATGTACACCTGTTTTGAATCAACCTAATTACTAGGTATTTATTTGTATTGCTCTTTCATCTAGCGTTTGAACTTGAAGAATGAGCTGACGTGGGCAGATATAAACAGTTTGAGGAAATTTGCAAGTAATGTCATTATGTGCCTTGGTTTTTGATGTGTGCCTTAGGATAAATCAATATAATTAGCACATAGAATCTGTTTATACAGATACAGGTAGGAAAGTACAGAAGGGATAAAAGGCAGTTACCATTCTACATTCCAAGTGAGGTCTTGGGCAAGTTTTGCCCCATTCTTATGGGTTTTCCCTCCCTTTTATTCTAGTTGTTAACTGTATGCCTCTACTTAAATTCATCTTCAACTGTCCAAGAAGCAGGATTTTCTCACTCACTCAGCTTATGGGGCAACTTCTCACTGATCACACGAATTGCATTGTAGTTATTGAAGCTCTCTTACCCTCCACGATCTTGCATACCTGGACAACTGTACGCAGATCAGGCTACAGTTGTGTTGGTGGCAGTGAGTGAGGCAAAGGAGAGCCTTGTTGTAAGAAGGAAAACATAAATATTCTTCTGTTTTGTACCCTGTCCATCCTTTTAATTTTGTGAGCTGGGGAACCTCCCAATTTCCTACTGCTAATGTCAACCAAGAAATAATGCTACAACTCAACACAAAATGCTGGAGTAACTCAGCAGGACAGGCAACATCTCTGGAGAGAAGGAATGGGTGACGTTTCGGGTCGAGACCCTTCTTCAATCTGAAATGCTGCCTGTCCTGCTGAGTTACTCCAGCATTTTGTATTTATCTTTGGTTTAAACCAGCATCTGCAGTTCCTTCCTACACAATAATGCTGCAACTGACTGTTTAAATGCTTTGGACATAACAGGTCAAGACTGTCCTTCACTTATCCCAATAAACAAGTTGCAGCAGAAGGTTATATCATGTGAACATTCACTTGTTTCTTCCCTTCCCAGCCCAGTAGGCTGTGGTTTTAAGGCTAAACCCAGGGATTGAACCAGGGAGGTCACAGAATGACACAGCGTGGAAACAGGCCATTTGGCCCACCTCCTTCACCAATCCATATTAACTCCATCTTCCTGCACTTAGTCCTTAACCTTCTCAGCAATTGCCGCAGCAATGTTATTGCTCAGCTGGATACTTGATAAATGTAGTCTGCAATTCTGCTTACGCCATTCTCACTGGTAGTATATTCCAGGTTCTTACCACTCTCTGGGTGAAAAAAGGTTCCCTTTAAATCTCTTGTTTTCCGTTTTCCAGTGTTGTAACAGCCCACGTCTTTACCTGTTGACCAACATTTTATTGTATTCCTGACATAACTTCCTGACATGATTTTGCAATTATTTGCCTTTAGTAGTACATTCTGGATGTTATATCAGAAATATAATAACATTTTGTTGTGTTTTTATACTGTACCAATTTTGTTCCAATCTAAGCCTGCATTTGTTCCAATAAAAATCTTGCATGATGGATGTTATCATTAAAATCACCAGCCTGACCCCCTCTGTCTTTGCATTGGAGGTTATTTACAGGCGTGGAGCACGACAGCCTGCTTCAGCCGTGTATTGTGGCTACTAAGAATGCTTGCTGCCAAATGGGCTGTAAAACATGATTATTACCCAACTCTACACCTTAATGAATATATGCAAAGGAACAATCTATATGCAGCGCCTCCACCAACATCTGTGATCTAACATGAAGGGAGAGAGGAACTATTAAGCATGGTATTACAACATGAATCACCTCTGTTACTGGTTATGAGTGTTCTGGGTTTGATGCAGAATCCCCCTCCTCATGTTCCAAAGCCCTGGAAACAAGATTTGATTTGTGGTTGGGTGACTGAAGCCCACGTTAGTCATGGGTTTTACTTCCTTCCTCTTTTTGCTAACAAGCCTGAATGCGTTCTCCATGAATGCTATTCACCAGGATAGGAATAATAACATTCTTACCTGCTGCAACTTTACAGGTATGTTAATGCAATAACACAGTAAATAAAAGCACATTAATCAATAAGACACTAAAGTATGAATTATACTACTAAACCAGAACATAATAGTGTAGGCCAAAATACATAGGGCAATCTGTGAAAAATGCATAGTAGTTCAATGGCCAGGTAGTCAGGATTGTGCAGGGTGCTTCAAGAGCTGAATGATTGATGAGACAAAGCTGTTTTTGGACCTGGAGGTCACAGTTCTCATGCTCTATATCTTCCTCCCAATAGTAGCAGCGAGATGAAACCATTGCCAGGTTGCTGTGGGTCTTTGATATTAACAGTTCCTTCTAGGTAGTGCTTTCTGTGGATCCATTCGATTATGGGGAGGTCAGTATGTGCGATGGCCAGCTAATGTCCACCCTTTCCGCAGCATTCTACATTCTTGGGTGTTGGAGTTACCACGTCAGGCCATGATGCAACCAGTCAGTTCGGTCTCTACCGTACACCTCTAGAAGTTCAACAGTATTCAGCGACATGCCAAATGTCCTCAAACCTCTGAGGAAATTAGAGGTATTGATGAGCTTTTCTTTGCGATTGTATTGATGTGTTGGGCCCAGGACATATCTTCAGAGATGTGCACGCCCAGGAACTGGTGTCCAAGTTCCACTCCTGGGCGTGAAACATGGACTCACTCCACTGCCATCCCACCGATGAAGCTAGGTTCATGGACTTCCCCTCCTGAAGTCAATAATCAGTTCCGAGTGTCTTGCTGACATCCAGAACAAGATGTTGTTTTTCTGTTCCCATTCAATCAGCTTACCGATCTCCTTTCCGAACACTTACTGATTGTTACCCATTAGTTGTCGAGCAACATTGGTTTTATTGTTGGATTTAATGGTGGTGTTTATCGTTGTGTAACCCATACAATCATGTGTACAGGGAGAGTAGAGCAAAGGACTAAGCACGCAGGTTTTAAGTGTCTCTATGCTGGTGGTCAGCAAGGAGGAAGTGTCATTGCTAATCGCACCTATTGAGGTCCACTACTGAGGAAGCTGAGCATCCAGTTGCATTGGGTCGAGCAGAGAGAGTAGACAGCCAGAGGCCTTGGAAGCACAAGAGGCAGGAACTATTGAAAGGGGGAGGAGAAGACTGCAAGAACTATTATATCAAAATGTTACACTATTAAAACACAGCAGTGGCTGTACTCATAATGTTACCATAAACATAAGGGCCTGTCCCACTTACGCAATTTTCTTCGGCGGCGTGACCCCTGTCGCAGGGTGACGCCTGTTTGGTGGTGAGTAGTCGCCCAAAGAGTCGTAGATTTTTCTGTTCGCCATTGGATTTTCAACATGTTGAAAATATTCGGCAACCTACTGCTGGCAAGTAGCCAAATAAATTGCGTAAGTGGCACAGGCCCTTAATGTCACTTTCACAACCTAACTTTCAATACCGATCCTTTCTACACATTATTAATCAGTTTATTTACATCCAGAGTTTTGTTTCCCCATCCCAAGAATGTTGCTTCCCTGCAGAATCCGGCAGAATTCCCGATTATTTATGGCCCTGTCCCAGGGGACGAGTTCATTCCAAGAGCTCTCCCAAGTTTGCCCTGATTCGAACTCAAAGATTTACGGTAATGGCCGCTCATCGGTACTCGGGGCTCTCGTGGACATTTTTCACCGTTGAAAAATCTTCACGAGTCTTCCCGAGCTTACCTGCCGTTAGTGAGTCTTCCCGAGTACATGCCGTTAGCGTTACGAGCCTCTAAGAGACGTCCCCGAGCTCCGATGTACCCGCTAAGTTCATTTGCTGTGCTTACCATGAGTTTGATTTTTAATTAACTCGGGAGAGCTCTTGGAATTAACTCATACTGTGGGACTGGGCCATAACTAATCGATGCCTTCATTGTTTTCTCAGTGAGGCCCCACCACTATCCTACTTCGGCCCTTCCACTGAAGGCAGCGCCTTGCCGAACCAAGGTTCCATGGGTTTGGTTGAGTCCCAGGAATGGCCTGTTTTTGTGGATCTGAGCCATAACAGATCGCAATGGGTTTAGCTGTGGAATATACTACACAGTCGGATCTGATATTGTCCCCATAGGACATTCCAAATGCTGGAGATTAATATGGGACATCAGTTGAAATTTGAACTATCTTTCAGCGGTGGCTGCGTGTCCTTGGCCCCATTGTCTGGGGCTCAGAAGGTTATGATTTCTGATCCCATTCTGATGCAATCCTGGCACTGCGTTATATGTTATGTTTCAGTTGTGATGTTAATCGGCCCCAGGGCTATTCATGTAGCCTTGTGTGATGCAAAGGCAATGCCATTCTTTCAAGAGTCAAGAGTGTTTTATTGTCATATGCATCAAACTATTGTCACATGCAGCAGCACAATATGTTTGTAAGCACAATACTCAATAGATTTCAAAGAGGAGCAGATATTTCCCACATTACAGCAGTGATTACAGACTTTCAACTTTGGGAAACACTAAGTTTGGTAAACCAGCAATGTCGCACCTGACAGAAGGTCATGCAAGCTATAGCACCCCCACCAATGCCCAGATTAGAGACCCAATGGGCAGGATAGACTTCCTGGTGGATGCAATTCAAAAGCAAATTTAACCACTGATGAATAATTAAAAAGAGAATCAAGAATCTTTTGTTAAATTAGGCATTGTAAGAAATACCAAATGCAGAAGAGCCTTTGGCGTACCTGTGACCAGCTGATTCCCACCATACAGCATAGAACAGTACAGCACATGTATCTCACTCAGCCAACAGTGTCTGTACCAAACCCAACACAATAAACACATTTTCTCTGCATCCATGTGATCCATATTCCTCCATTCTCTGAATATTCACGTGCCTATCTAAAAGCTTCTTAAACACCACTATCGTATCTGCCTCCACCACCACTCCTGGCACCACGTTCAAGACACCCACCACTCTCTGTGTAAAAAACATCTCCTTTAAACTTTGCCCCTCTCACCTTCAATCCATGCTGTCTAATCATTGACATTTCCACCCTGAGAAAAACGTTCTGACGATCTCTCAAAATTTTGTATTCTGCTTCAGGTTGTCTCTCAGTGTCTGATGCTCCAGAGAAAATAATTCAAGTTTGTCCTTATAGCTAATACACTCTAATGGGCCTGTCGCACTTAGGTGATTTTTTGGGCGACTACAGGCGACTGTTGCAAAATTTTCAGCATTAAAAAATGTTTTGCGAGAGTGCCGACAATTTTTGCTGTCGTAGGTTGTCTCCAGGTGTCATCGGTGAATTCCATTAAAACTAGTTCCTGGCAGTCGCCTAAAGGGCCTGTCCCACTTGGTGATTTTTTCGGCGACTGCCGGCGCATTGACTGACATATCAGAATCACCGAAAGATTTTGAACATTTCAAAATACAGCGGCAACAAAATAAATGTTACGACACTTGAGGAAACGCTGCGCGTCATAGGTCATCACGCCGCAACTTTTCCGGTGACATACGTTAGTCAATGATGCCGATAGTCGGCAAAAAAAATCGCCAAGTAGGACGCCTGTAAAGAGTCGCCTAAGTGGGACAGGTCCATAATGCACTGACCATTAATGTCAATCACTTCTGCGCCTTTTCCAAAGCCTCTGCATCCTTCCTGTGTTGGGACAAACAGAACTGCACATAATGCCCTACTACATGCTACCTAAGCAAAGTTTAATAAAACTGCAGCATGACTTCCTGACTCTTATATTCAATGCCCTGACCACTGAAGGGTCAAACACACCGTATGCATCCATGTATACAGTAAATATTTTAAAATTTTGGTGTATCGTCTCATTCATTTTTCAGATGAAACATGAAACCAAGGCAATATTTTCATGTTCTGGTTTTATTTAGTTTAGAGATTCAGCATGGAAACAGGCACTTCAGCCCACCGTCCACGCCAACCAATGTTCACCCATACACCAGTTTCTATCCTACACACTAGGAACAATTTACAGAAGCCAATTAACCTACAAACCTGTACATCTTTGGAATGTGGGAGGAAACCCGAGCACCCGGAGGAAACTAACGTGGTCACAAGGACAACGTGCAAACTCCGTACAGACAGCACCCATAGCCCGGATCAAACCCAGGTTTCTAGCACTATAAGGCAGCAACTACCGCTGTGCCACTGTGCGCCCTATTGCCCACTGTGCCATTCTGTGAGGTTGCTTGGCATTTTTCAAACAGGAGCAGAGAATTTCTTAAGTGCTGGTCCCACTTGGACGAGCTAATCCGTGAGTTTAGACCCTAGACGTGTTGAAAAAGATGTCAAGGTCGTGTGGACATTTTTAATGAAGCTGGAAAAAATGCCGCAACCTACTTGAGGCCATGAGTACGCGGAGACCACTCATGAGCATGAGGAAGAGTTACGAAGACCTCCTACGACCTCGTGGCGACCATGTTGCGAGTATGAGTCAAGGGCAAACTCGGCAGAGTTCGCCAATTAGGTTGTGAAAGTGGGACAGGGGCTTTAGGTCGTAGTAGGTCGTGATGGTAATCGTAGGTAGTCGTAGGTAATTGTAGGTCGCTAACTGGCCCGAGAGAAAAAAATGCAAATATGATATAATTTTATCATGTGATCATTTTCCACTCGTAGCTATTTTAGCTCTTCCACTCGTTGCTATTCCACTCGTTGGTCTTAGGTGTGGAAGACTGAGGTCGAGGGGGGGTCGGAGGAGGTCATAGACATAGTCATAAGAGGTCATAGGCGTAGTCATAGGAGGTCGTAGACATAGTCGTAGGAGGTCATCAGAGGACTTTTACTTCAGCGAGTCAACACGACCTTGACATTTTTTTCAACTCATCGAGGGTCTTCTAAACTTGTGGATTAGGTCGTTAGATAATGGTTTCCCAAAATAATTACGATGTGCACAATAGTTTGATGGAATTGCAAGACTCTTTAGACTGTTTCAGTTAAGACACAATCTTTTGTTGCTGATGTCAAGTCACAAATAGGCTGACTAGAAGGCCAAATGCATTTCTCTCAGACACTTGAGAATTAGATGTGATTTTCAAACAATCGGAGTTTCCACCCATCATTACTGATGTCAGTTAGTTATTGCAGATTTATTTAATTATTTTTTATATATTTACATTTTCAGTTGCAATGTTGCGATTTGAGCTATTGGCTCACAATTAATAGTCAAACTCAGTAACATAGAACTTTCTCTGCCATAATCCATGGTGACTGCCAAATTAAGAGAATCAAAGACCCACTTGAGATGCCATTTGCCAGTTCCATTGTAGCGACACCTAGTGGGTCAACTGTGTATGCAGAACCCTCGTCATAAGGGTTTCGGCCCGAAACGTTGCCTATTTCCTTCGCTCCATAGATGCTGCTGCACCCGCTGAGTTTCTCCAGCTTTTTTGTGTAACCCTCGTCATAGGTTGGGTCTGTCACGTGACAGGGTTCGCTCGTGGGCTTTTCAGTGTGTTCAGTAGCTAGTGCTCTTTACGACGACAAGAGCAGAAAACGTTTTCTCTCGACTAAGTGCTCGATTAGTGCAAGTGTTGTTTTGACAATAAAATCCATTTTGGTCTTGCTACACTGTAATCTAATTTACAGAGAGAGAAAAAAAGTTGATGTTTCAAATCAATGGTGTTTCATCAATTCTGATGAACGGTCATTGTAGGCTTTGCTTCTTTCTGCATGGATGCTGATGACCTGACGAGTACCCACAAAACATTCATTCACGCTTCTTTACTACCATCTTTAATATGGTGTGAGTTTAATTTGGACAAACAGGATTGTGGTTCCTTGGCCAGTTGTCTCCATCCTAAGGCTGAAGACCAAGAACATTGGCAACTGACCATAATCTAACTCTGCCTCCCAATTTACGATATGTTGATACGGAACTCAGGGAAGAGGTGCACAGCGAGCTGGGGAGAGCAGGCAAAGGGTTAAACATGACCCAGCCAGACTTTGGAGATGTTGAGCAATGTTGCCTCAGCTTTTGGAACAGAGAAAATCTTAAAAAGCACTTGCAGCGACAGAAATTTCCAGAGAGGAGGGGTGGAAGAACGAAATGGGATGTTTGGAAGATGCACATGGGATTGAAAAGATTCTGAACTTTCCTGGATTTTCCTAAAATCCCCAGGAATGGAAGAATAGTCTCCAAGAAAAGTGTGCAGTCTTAGATGAAAATCACAGAGGTATCCATGCTTTTAATATTCTCATCCTTAGCATTCATTGATGGATTATTAAAGTATTTGTTCTAATGGTCTTTTGGCTGAGACTGAGGAATCTCCTATTTGGTAAACATTCTGTCTGTCTCCCAACCTTAAATTAAAAAGAAGCCAGGATTCACAATGGGGAGCATGGGCTGACTTCTGTTGAAAAATACATCTGTATAAATCTGAGGAGGTTCCAAATATGACTCAGCTACAGTAGAATTTAACACATGTGGTGCAACATTTCTAAATTCACCAACAGTACAGAGTATTCTCTTAAATAGCATCCTCTTCCCTCAAAACATAAGATCAAAGATGATTTGATCTGAGCCCATTTTGGTATGTTGGATTTCTTGCTACATACTTAAGGATGAAAATTGAAGTTATGTTCTTTGGAGTGTAGATGGACACCTGTGCCGAAATGTTGAAGAGAGATTTGAAGAGCTAAATGTGGAAATATTATTTCTGCTGTTCAGTGAATCAACAAATTCAAAAGTAATTCTAGAGGTATCGACGGAAAAATTAAGAGATATTATTCAGATGACGGATTTAGCCTGCAGATTAAATTATCATAAGATAATGTAATTGATGGATTCTGAGTGCCTTACTGAGAGTGCTGCTACATTGAAAGAGCTAGATTATGGTTAAATTAAGGGCATATAACCATGTTAAGGTTCAACTGGTGGAAATTGCACTTTATAATAACAATTACTGTGCTTCCAAGATATTTAGAGTGTGCTGCAAAGTTTTAAGGATGCTTTGAAAGTTGTTTTGAAAATGAAGATAATGCAGCTTGGCTGTTAGTTTAGTTTATTGTCATGTGCACTGAGATACAGCGAACATCTTTTGTTACATGCTAACCAGTCAGCGGAAAGACAATACATGATGCCAATCAAGCTATTCACATGTACATGATAAAGGGAATAACATGAATAACATTTAGTGTACGATAAAGACAGTAAAGACCAATCAAATATTGTCCGAGGGTCTCCAATGAGGTAGATAGTAGTTCAAGACTGCTCTCTAGTTGTGGTAGGATGATTCAGTTGCCTGATAACAGCTGGGAAGAAACTGTTCCTGAATCTGGAGGTGTATATTCTCACGCTTCTATACCTTTTGCCCGATGGGAGGGGAGTGAAGAGGGTGTTGCCAGGATGCGATTCATCCTTGATTATGCTAGTGGCTTTACCAAGGCAGCGTGCGGTATAAATGGAGTCAATGGAAGGGAGGTTGGTTTATGTGATCATGTTCCAGAGACTAGGATTCAACTCTGACTTTAGGTATTTAGTCCATGTGGTGTTTCTGCATTCTTCTGTGGGGGCGTGGGTGTCCGCTGAATGCTTTCATTACCTCACACGCCCCAGCAATGCAGGGGCAGGTTAACAGACTACTTACTGTGTGTGAGGAAGAAGATGTTTCAATGATACAAGGAAAGTCAGGAGAGGGGGAATGGGATTGTTCTATTGATAAGAGCATGGATCCAATGAGCCAAATTAGCTTCTTCTATGATGTCATAGTAATGGGCCTGTCCCACTTAGGCGACTTTTTAGGCGACTGCAGGAGACTATGCAGTCGCCACATGTTTGCCACATGTTCGCGGGTGGTTGCCGAGGAGTCGCCTTCATGGTCGTGAGGAGTTCCCGCATTCTGGGAACTAGTCGCGGCCTCATTATGGTCGCAGTGAATTTTTCAACGTTGAAAAATTAGCGGCGAATGGAATGAAGCCGCCATGGAGAGTAGCCGGAATTCACGAGCCGTAGGTGGGTTGCCAGGAGGTCCTAATGGATTGCCAGGAGGTCGAAGGTTCTCGGAGGTTCTCATAGGTTTTAGCCGGTGCTGACCAGTGAATTTGATTGGCTAATTGGGAAAAAAAGATAAGCGGTAGTTTTCAGAACCAAGATAACCATCTGGTAATGTTAAATGTCCGCCGAGCTTCACAGCCATGTACCTTTGGCTTCTTAAAAGTTGTGTCCACTTCTTCTCTTCCCTTCTCCCCCCCCTCCCCACCCCCCCCCCCCCTCTTTTAAAGGACTTACTGTACACTGTGCATTAGCCATTTTAATTACAGCACCAACCTTCCTGTTCATCGCAGTGTGTGTGTGTTTCACCTTGGCTTTGCATCGTGTGAATTTTTTAGACAGCGCTCCCCACAATTGCCCTGTTCCCCGCCTGCATATCAGATTCAGATTCAGATTCAGAGTTTAATTGTCATTGTCAGTGTACAGTACAGAGACAACGAAATGCATTTAGCATCTCCCTTGAAGAGCGACATAGCAAACGATTTGAATTAAAAACAAATAATAAGTGTCCGGGGGGGGTGATTGGCAGTCACCGAGGTACGTTGTTTAGTAGAGTGACAGCCGCCGGAAAGAAGCTGTTCCTCGACCTGCTGGTTCGGCAACGGAGAGACCTGTAGCGCCTCCCGGATGGTAGGAGGGTAAACAGTCCATGGTTGGGGTGAGAGCAGTCCTTGGCGATGCTGAGCGCCCTCCGCAGACAGCGCTTGCTTTGGACAGACTCAATGGAGGGGAGCGTGGAACCGGTGATGCGTTGGGCAATTTTCACCACCCTCTGCAATGCCTTCCGGTCGGAGACAGAGCAGTTGCCATACCATACTGTGATGCAGATGGTAAGGATGCTCTCGATGGTGCAGCGGTAGAAGTTCACCAGGATCTGAGGAGACAGATGGACCTTCTTCAGTCTCCTCAGGAAGAAGAGACGCTGATGAGCCTTCTTGATCAGAGTAGATCAGGCTGGTGAAGGAAGCGATGTGTGTGTGTGTGTTCCACTCTGACAGTCGCCATCCCAGTTCATGGTTTTTCTGGCGACTGCCGGCAACTTGACATTCGCCGGCAGTCCGCTGAAAAATCGCCTAAGTGGGACAGTCCCATTAGTCTGTCCCATTCTCCTTTAACAGGGGTCAAATAAGGGGGTTTTCAGTGGAGAGTCTGATTCAGTTTGAGTCTTCTCATTTATTAACATCATTTTAAGATAGCGTTACTTAGTATTTACAATAACCTGAATATTTCCATCGTCTTGCTCTCTTCTCCCGTTCGAACAACTTTTTTTAAAAGGAAATCAAAATTATCCTTGTCCTTTTATCTTCTGTTCTTCCATCCTGGGAATCAGATGCTCACTACACATTTAATTTCTGTAATTTATTTCCACAATTTATTTATATATTCGTTATTTGATTTGGTAAACAGCATTCGCTCATTGCAAAGGAGTTTCCTTGACAGTGCAATCACCTGATGCAGATTGGATGATTGATTCACGCAACAGTACTTAATTAATATTTGTTAATTTCCTGTTGCTTTTCATTTAACTTCTCCACTTGTCATGGAAGTTAAGTGTAAATTGAATGAATTGCATCTCATCTTCTGATTAAATGCTTTACGACCTTCCACATTCAACACTGAGGCCAACAGTTTTGATTATCCTTATTTATGTCAATTTGTGTGAGATGTCTTGCATTCATAAATTCATAGGTTCTAGGAGCTTACAGGTGTCAGAGGTTATGGGGAGAAGGCAGGAGAATGGGGTTAGGAGGGAGAGATGGATCATCCATGATTGAATGGTGGAGTAGGCTTAATGGTCCGAATGCCCCAATTCTACTTCTATCACTTATGACCTTGTGAGCAGAATTAGCCCATTCAGCCCTTCAAGTCAACTCCACCATTCAATCATGGCTGATCTATCTTTCCCATTCTCCTGCCATCCCTTCACATTCCTTGGGTAATTTCGCATAATTATTCTGCATTCATGCTCCACCTAAATATCCATTATTTTTGTTTATAACTTTAGCTATTACCAGTGTTGTTTCATATTGGTCACCATCCCTTCTGTGTGATTTTTGTCTTTCTTGCTTTCTGTCAGTTCGCAAACTTTCCCCTTTGTTTCGCTCTCCCTTTTATTTTTCTTCCCCTGCCCTCCCTCCTTCCTCTGCCTCTTGAAAGTCACGTTATCTCCCGGTTCCAACAAGAGATCATTGACCTGTGTAGCATTAACTCAAATTTCTCCTGTCAGGGGTGCCAACTGACCCATCGAAAGCTTTCAGCCTTACAGTATGTTTTTATTATCGATTTATAACATCTATAGTATGTTGCCCTTGTATAGCTGAACCTTTGGAAAAGTGAGGCCACAAAATACTTAATAATAAATCTGGGAATTTTATAACCAACCCACAGGGAGACTGTCAGAGCTGCTTTGCTCTCTGAAGTGTGATGAATTGGTTATGGTTTAAGGCAATGGCCTGAGCTTCATTTATTTCTTCAGATTGTCTGTGCCGTGTTTAGCAGCAGAGGCAACCTCTGCACAAAGGAGCTTAACAAACCAACTGCCTCACAAGAATGCCAATTATCAAGCTGAACTCTGCGGCAGATACCAATTATTGTCACCGCTTCAAAATCCTCCTGTGAAACTGGCATCATCGGCAGTCAACACTGAGGTACTCTCCTCCGTGGTTGACCACTGTTTCCAGCACTCTTCTGCTTTCTTGGTCCTCATTAACAAAAATGGGGCAGTTGAAGTGGAGGAGGCTGAGGAGGATTCTGAACAAAATGATGAAGGGCATAGACTGGGTGGATGGTAAGAAACTTTCCCCCACTTCAGTGGTGCAGAGTACACATAGATTGAAGTTAAAGGACAGAATTCAGCGGGGATCTGAGGGAGAACTTTTCACACAGTGGATGGCTGGATTCTGGACCGCACTGTCCGAGAGGCAGATTCTCAACAAAATATTTAAAATATCCAGATGAACACTTGAATGACTTGATTCATCATGGCCCAGAGACTTTGGACCACGTGCTTTTAAACGCAATTAGTGTGGATGAGTACTTGGTGGTTGGCATGAATATGGAGAGCCAAAGAGCTTTCTTTTGCTTGGTGTAACTCCATAACATTACTGGGATGGCACCATGTCTCAGAGGTAGAGCTACTGCCTTACAGTGCCAGAGACCCAGGTTCAATCCTGACTATGGGTGCTGTCTGTATAGAACTTTGTACATTCTCCCCGTGACTTGCGTACATTTTCTTTGAGATCTTTGAGACCTCCCACACTCCAAAGATGCACATGGTCACATTGAATGGCGGTGCTGGCTCGAAGGACCAAATGGCCTACTCCTGCACCTATTGTCTATTGTCTATTGTTTGTAGGTTAATTGCATGGGTACAAAAATGTAAATTGTCCCTAGTGTGTGTAGGATAGTGTTAGTGTGCGGGGATCATTGGGCCAAAGGGCCTGTTTCCGTGCTGTATCTCTAAAGTAAACTAAACTAAATCTCATCTCTCACTCTATTCACACCCCCTCCTTACCCAGCCTCTCCTAGAATTAGCTAGCAGACCACTGGGAACCAGTCACAATTGGTCAGAACTTGGATGGCATAGCACTGACAAAAATCAATGCTTTGTGACGCACTACTGATTTTACACAGAGTAATTCACCTTACCCATAGTTATGCTAAAACTCTAATAATCTGGTGCCTTTAGGTCATGGTAATGCTGGAATGGCAGATATTCTAAACCATTGGATGTTACTCCTGCTAATACCCCAACCCACTTTTAACTCACTTCATTTTAGATTTCACACTGTAATATAACAAATGTTCCCAGTGAACACAGTGAGTATAAAGGGAGCAAGAGGAATGGAGCCCTGAACAATATAAAGATAAGTTAAATGCTGAGCCATCGAGATTTGCAAACGATGGGAGGGCAGATTGCTGGAGTTTTAATGCACTGGCTGAAATCTCAGCAGCTGTGAAAGTGCATCACAGCTTACCACAGCTTAGATGTGCATCTAACGATATATTAATTGCACCACAGTCATTCTGGTCCACATTTGTTGTTGCTCAGTGCTCCACACTACGATTGCCATGGAGCAGTTTTGATCGAACTCAGCGCACATCATGCTGGTTTGTTCTTTACAGTTATGTAAAGGGACATTTTGCTGACATGGAGAGACTTGATCGGGCAACTGCAGAGCTGACTGCAGGCTGCTCAGACAGCTTCCACAGGGTGGCACAACTGACAGAGAATGTTCTTCTGGCATTTAGCTGCCAAGAAACATGTGCATTATGTGCTTTGGTAGTGACACCATTGGCAGCTTTCCCATGCTATTATGGCTATGCCTCATGACAGGTCAAAAGTACTCAAAGACTTGTATCAGGAGGAAAATACATACCTATCAGCGAAGATACTATGCCTAGAGCACTTTCAGAGAAACCATAACAAACTAGAACTTCTCTGATGTACAATGTGATATTACTAGGCTGGTAAATTCAGTGACTGATGGGAAATTCTCATGTTGTGTAGACGAGTGGTAGAATACGATTGAAATGTGTGGAGAATAAAATGGGCTTACATTTGATTTGTGTTAAAATGGATGCGATGGCTTGCATAGACTCAGTGGCTGAAGGGTTTGTTTCCCACCTGTATCTCTTGTCATGTAGGAAGGAAGTGCACATGCTGGTTTACACCAAAGATAGACACAAAATGCTGGTGTAACTCGGAGAGACAGGCAACATCTCTGGATAGAAGGAATGGGTGTGTTTTGGGTCGAGACACTTCTTCAGTGTCTATTTCCGAGATACTGCGTGTCCCATTGAGTTACTCCAGCATTTTGTGTCTATCTCTCCTTGACTGGACTCAGGTTTTCCAAGGAAGCCGTTCTGAAGTATGTGATGTTTTGTGGGAAGATCTTCCCTCACCCCACTGTGCCTGGATTGCTTTCTCCATGGAGATCCACTTCACATTAACTTTCAACATCATTGCCACTGAGTATTTCCACATGGCCACAGCCGTCTCTGCCAATTTGTACAGTTTGGTGTTCACCGCATTCTAAGGGAGATCACCCAGGCACAGTTGAAAGAACATTCATTGTTCGTTATCTCTTTACATCACCTTCTATACCTCTTGCTTCCCTTTCCCGAGCCTGAAGAGTGTCTCAACCCGAAATGTCATTCATCCCTTCTCTCCAGAGATGCTGCCTGTCCCGCTGAGTTACTCCAGCTTTTTGTGTCTTTCTTCTGAAGGACTGAATAAAACTGGTTTGACTTCACTAAGGAGAAACTGTTATCTTGACACAAGGGCTTGCCAGCGTTGCTGGCTTCCATTAGTATGGGCAGCAGACCCAACCATCCAACCATCCTCCTAGCATGTAGCAAAACACAAAGTGCTGAAGGAACTCAGCAGGTCAGGCAGCATCTGGGGAGGGAATGGACCGTCTAGGTTTGGGTCCAATGGTTCAATGTTACTTTATTATCACTTGTACCGAGACACAGTGAAATTCTTTGTTTTGCATACAGTTCAGTAAAATTGAATACAGTTCAGCAATGGTTCTGAAAATATGTTATATCCTTCAAGTTTCAAAGTTCTATGCACAATGCTCCAGATGCGGTCTCATCAAGAACCTGTACAGCTATAACATACAATACAATGCAATACTATACCGTTTATTGTCATTTAAACCTCAATGAAGTTCAAACAAAATTTGGTTTTCTGCAGTCGTAAAACAGCTCTCCACCCTCCGAAGCAGGCCAGCTCCACGATGGTGAGTCCGCAGGCTCCGCAACTGGAGCCCCTAGGTTGTTCTGGTTGGAGGCCGTTCCATGGTGCTAGGCCCCAACGACAATGGAGGCCCAACAGGGAAAAGGTTGGGTCCCCCATACAGGGAAGAGATTTAAAAGCCTCCCCCCACCACATATACACAGCTAAAAACAATATATAAACTACAACAAATCTATACACTCAACAGGACAAAAACTTAAAAAAGACAGTCGGACTGCAGAGGACACTGCCGTGAGGCGCCGCCATCTTACATGAGGTCCCAATTATTGAATTCAATCCTGTAATTGATAAAGTTTGCTCAAACACCTTCTTCAGTACCAAACAGCTTCTTTGTGTGGCCATTTTCAGTGAAAATGAATATAAATCTGCAGATTAAAGAAGAGACTCAAACCAAAATGTTACGTGTCCATTTCCTCTACAGTTGCTGCCTGTCCTGCTGAGTTACTCCAACACTTTGTGTTTTACTTGTGTCTGCAACTCATTGTTACACCTTCTCTCCATCCCAGTGTAATGGAAGGATACAGCCTCTACTGCTGTTCTGGGCAATACTGTGGGGATAGGTCCCAGGTATAGAATTATGCAGAGTGTGCTCATCTTAGATATGTTACTGATGGATTGCTGCAATCATTGTCACAGAGGGAAGTATAGAAGCAAGGGGAGGTAGAATGGAGTAAGATCATTGTGGAGGGCTTCGGGAAGCAAAGATTATCAGATCATCAGATTCCAGACAGACATCAACATTTTCATAACTATTCATTAAAAAAAAAATCAAGGGCAGAGAAAAGATGTTAATATTGATGATAACCATATTTAAGACAAATGATTTATTGGTGAAGCCTGGTAACTTGTATTAGAAATTAGTTTTGGAAAAACAACTCGCTTGTCTGTCTGAATCACAGACATGTTTGAAGCATAAAGTGCAGGATAGATTGTGATCAAAAGCAAGGATGTTATTAAATAAATACACATCATTACATTATTGCTGTGCAGCAGCAGTTCATAGACACAAAGACGGGAGAATGCTGCATTATTTATATAAACATGAGGCCTACAGTACAAAGCACACCTCTGAGTGCACTTCATGAAAGTTTGAAGCTTGTGAAAAAGAGTTATACATCAGGAACCTAGCGTATTGCAGTATGGGGACTGGCAAAGCAGATTAGAATCAGAATCCTTGCACCCCCAGATCATCCAGTGTTCTGTCAAGGACCTTCCACAATACTGTATGTTCCATCACAGTTAGATAAGGTGGCAAAGAGGGTTTTTGATACATTGGCCGTCATCAGTCAGGGTATCGAGTGTATATGTTGGGACATTATGTTTCAGTTGTACAAAACGTTGGTGAAACTGCATTTGGAGTATTATGTTCAGTCTTCGTCACACCGCCACAGAAGGAATGTCATTAAACTGGAAAGAGTGAAAAGAAGATTCATGATGATGTTGCCAGGAGTCGAGGGCTTGAGCTATAGGGAGTGGTGTGATAAGTAAGGATTTTATTCCCTGCAGCACAGGAGGCTACGAGGTGATCTACAGAGGTGCATAAAATAATGAGGGGAATTGATAGGGTGAATGCACAGGTTTTTTTAACCAGGACAAGGGGAATCAAGAACCAGGGGACGTAGGTTTAAGGTGAGAGGAACAAGATTTAATAGGAACCTGAGGGACAACCTTTTCAATCAGCTGATGGTGAGTATACGGAAAGAGGTGTCAGAGGAAGTAATTACATTTAAAAGATACTTGGGACGGTACATAGATAGGAAAGGTTCAGAAAGATATGGGTAAATGGGATTATTTTAGAGGGGACATCTTGGTTGTCATGCATAGGTTGGGCCAAAGGCCATATTTTCAGATTGTATGACACTATGACAACAACAAACCTTTTATTACTTTGTCAATTATTATCCCCTTTCTAATTATCAGCCATTGCTGAGTGGTAACAGTCTATTATCAGAGCATTACAGTTCAATACCCATTTCTAAGACTAGAATATAAAGGTTAGCATCAACTAGGGATTCATATTCCAGTCCATCCAAAGTCCTTATGAATTTCCTCTGCCCACTCACCATTGTCATCATTTCCTTCCTGTGACAGGGTGACCAGAACTGTACACAGTTCATAAGTTTAGTTTAGTTTAGTTTAATTTAGAGATATAGCATGGAAACAGGTCTGAAAAAGGGTCTCAACCCAAAACGTCACCCATCCCTTCTCTCCAGAGCGCTGCCTATCCCTCTCCATGTGAGTTACTCCAGCATTTTGTATCTATCTTCGATTAAAACCAGCATCTGCAGTTCTTTCTTGAGCTAAAGTACTACTTTATGCAGGTGGACAAAAGTGCTGAAGAAACTCAGCGGGTGCAGCAGCATCTATGGAGCGAAGGAAATAGGCAACGTTTCGGGCCGAAACCCTTCTTCAGACTTTTGTCTACCTTCCATTTTCCAGCATCTGCAGTTCCTTCTTAAATACTACTTTCTGAAATTTCCTGCAGTCTTGGACCGAGCTGTTCCCAAAGCAACCAGTGTTGCAACTCGTCATTTTGCTCTCAATGGTGCATCTGTAGAAGTTTGTAACAGTCATTGGAGACATGCCTAATTTCCTCTCCTCCCTGAGGTAGTGGAGGTGCGCTGTGCTTTCTTTGCTGTCGTTTCAATGTCTGGTCCACCACAGATTGTTGGTAATGCTTACAGCAAGGAACTTGATACTCTCAATCATTTCCACTTTGCCGGCTTTGACATTGATTGGGACATGTAGTCCACCATGTTTCCAGAAATCAATAACTAGTTGCTTTGCCTCGCTGACTTTGAGGGAAAAGTTGTTGGCCTGACCCAATGTTGCTAAGTTTGCTATCTCCTTCCTGTACTCTGTCTCGTCATTGTTCCTAACCCAGCCCACTACAGCGATGTCATCTGCAGTCTTGCATGCTCATCTACACATTCTGTGCAATCTGAGGAGCTGAACTGGAAGCTGCGAGTCCAAAGTTAAATCATTATTGCCTTCCTGTTTTTTAGCACTGCCCAGAGTGTTTAATTTAGTTTAGCTTTCAGATACAGCGCAAAAACAGACCCTTCGGCCCACCGTGTCCACGCCGACCAACGATCTCTGCACACTAACGCTATACTACACACACTAGGGACAATTTACAAGTACAGCAAACCAATTAACCTACAAACCTGCTGTACATCTTTGGCGTGTGGGAGGAAGCCGGAACTCCTGGAGAAAACCCATGCATGTCACGGGGAGAACGTACAAATTCCGTACAGACAGCATCAGTAGTCAGGATCAAACCCGGGTCTCTGGCGCTTACCGCTGTGCCACCATGCCATTCTCGGATATATGAAGCAACAAGACTCGGGACTGCAATAAGAAGAGAACAGAAGGCAAGGGGAGTATTCAGGAGGGGGGAATTAGATCAGATCCCATCATCATCTTCAGCCACTCATTGTCCCAGAATCACCAACACCACCTCCCAGCACAGTTCATTCTATGGGCAACAGAACATAGTTGTGCCTCTCTGCTCTCAGTTAGAACCCAATGTTTCTCGTGTCACATACCTCATCCTGCACAAGAGCAGAAGTCGATCTCAAGAGTCAAGAATGTGTCATTGTCATTTGTACCAAAAAATTTAACAATTATTTTCATACTTGCATCAGCTTAACAGTTCTGTAAACACAATGCTCATAGATAACAATAAACAAAAGAATGGTTAATAAATTAAAAATATATTAGTGCAAACCAAAAGCCCAAAGTCCTTAGTACAATCAAACCACTTTGTAGTTCATAGTTTAGTTGATGTTTGTCGTGTTCAAGGGCCTGATGTAGTTCTGTGGGTCAGAATGCTTTGTGCATGTCCTTGCTAAAAAGCTGTAAATGTGTGCATGCTGGTACATGTGGTTATGAGTCAGTTGACGGAGCTAAATATGGTGCCCATGTGAACTCTGCGGATGGAGGTTGTTGATAGGTGTGTGTAAATTGCCAAGTGAATAAAACTTGCAATGCAGCTGATGCAAAATAGCATTTGAAGATAAATTAATTGAAGGTACCTACTGGTCCAATCCCATTCAACCTTCACCCTCTCCATCACCATATCCAGATCCCAGGGCTACATCCCTGCTATTAACCTCCATTATTGTTACCATGCCTTCAAATTATGTATCTGGAGAGCCTTGTACACACACAATGACACAGAGCAATTTCCCTTTCTTTGACAATCGCCAATTCTTCGGTCCCAGGAGAACCATGGAAGATAGACACAAAGAACTGGAGTAACTCAATGGGTCAGGCAGCATCCCTGGAGAAGAAAGATGGGTTACGTTTTAGATCGGGACTCTTCTTCAGTCTGAAAAAGGACCCCTAACTGAAACGTCATCTATCCTTCTCCAGAGATGCTGCCTGACCCACTGAGTTACCCCAGCTCATTGTGTCTATCTTTGGTATAGACCAGCATCTGCACTTCCATCCTACACCAAAGGAACTATGGGGTGGGAGTCGGTCCAGGTTCATCCCCTGTACACAACCGTTCCTCTCTCTCTATCTGAGACAGATCTAATGTACTTGCAGTGGCCACAGCACGCTGTCCTTTTAAGTGATTCAAGCTCACCATAAGCAGTGCAATTTCAATTTTGCTTGATGTTGACTTTAAGACAATAAATATCATGCTGGAGATGGATATTATTCTCATTGTAAGGAAGTCGAGGTATCTTACCTCCACGCCAACCATCAGTTTGTGATTCCTCACTTACAATTTAGAGCTACTAAATGTAACCACTGCTGACATTCCTGGGATGGAGGACATTAGATCCAGGGACACTATGAGTTTGGCCGTGCTATTCTATCCATCTCCCAACAGATGTTCCAAAGACATTGTCTTTTATGGAGGGATTGGTCTTCAGGCCTGGATGCCAATTCTATTTCTTCGACATTTTAACTGTGTGGAAACACAAATATATTTAAATGATTAGTGCTGGGTGTGAATTCAAAGACAGAATTGATTGTCAGTAGGTGTTAGGGTAAAGATGCTGATGAGCGAACATTTATTTATATCCTCGCTAATAGACAATGAGACAAAAAGTCAAAGAACATCCAATTTAAATTATCGCAATGAAAAGTTTCAGAAGTATATTGGAAAAAGATAAGAAAGAAGAAATAGGCAAGGATTTCTTCCTTCAAGGCTTATTTACTAATCAAGCACATTTCCCTGCCTTTCCTTCATCCTCCATTTATTGCCCAGCAATAGTGAACATTGAACTGAGTGTCTTGCTGGAGCATTTCAGAGAGTGTTTTAACAATATATCGTAGTGGATCGGTAATTACATTTAGGTCAGAACAGATGAGGACGAAAGTGAACACGATGGGTTTTTATGACAATCTGCAGGTTTTGTGCTCACTGAAACCAAGCAGATTCTTTTGGAATTCACGATTGTTCATCTGCCTTGTACTCGGTTCGCTCTGCTGATAGCCAAGATCTCCGCACTGTATTGTACAGAGTTTGTATGAGCTGCTTGTGACTGCGTGGCTTTTCTCCAGGTGCTCCAGGTTCCTCCCACATTCCAAAGGCGCGCAGGTTTGTTGGTTGTTTGGCTTCTGTAAATCGTCGCTAGTATGTATGATAGGATTAGTTTACATGTGATCATTGGTCGGCATGGACTCGGTGGGCTGAAGGGCCTGTTTCCACGCTGTAGCTCTAAAACTAAAACAGAAACTAAACTAAAATGAAAACAACTAAATCAGTAAGTTGACCATCACTCCACCACTTCAGATTCTTCTACTTTTAAGAGAGTACTAGACTACGTGGGACCCGTTGGGTCTCGGCCCCTCGGCATCACACTCACACTAACCATCCCACACGCACGCACACACACACACACACTAACCACCGCCTTGATATTATATTATTATTATTCATTTGCTCCTTTTACCCCATCCCCACCCTATCCACACGCATAGCCCCCAACTCGCAGGTGCATCTAGAGAGAGAGAGGGCAGAGAGAGAGGGGGCAGAGACAGAGAGAGAGCAGCAGAGACAGTGGGAGAGGGCAGGGGGGGGGGGGGGAGAGAGGAAGGAAAGGAGGGGGGGAGAGAGGGGAGACGGGGAGAGAGGGGGTGAGAAACGGGGGAAGAATGGGGAGAGAGGGAATGAGGGGGGCAGTGAGGAGGGGGAGAGAGGGGGTTGGGGAGAGGGGAAAGAGCAGGGGGAGAGAGGGTGGGGAGAGGAGGAGGAGAGCATGGGCGGGGGAGATGAGGAGGGGGAGATGAGGAGAGGGAGAGAAGTGAAGGGAGGAAGAGGAGGGGGGAGAGGAGAGGGGGAGAGGAGGGGGAGGGGCTTGGGAGAGGAGGATGTGGGGGAGAGGAGGAGGGTGGTGAAGAGGAGGGTGAGAGAGGAGGAGGGGAGCTGGAAGCGTGGAGCAGTGGGGGAGGGGGAGCGTGGGGGGATGGGGGAGCGGGTGAGAGCGGGGAGTGGTGGGGGGGGGTGGAGTGGGGAGCGGGCATCAACCAAAGGACTATGAGTTTGATGGCTTCAATCCTGGCCCCGACTTGTTCATTCTTTCTGCGTCTTTTGAATAACAGGAGGAGGAGGGAGGGAGGGGGGGGGGGGGAGGAGGGAGGGTGGGTAGGGTTGACGTCACACTCGCAGCGAGAGCAAGATGGTGCAGACCCATTGTGACATCATAAGCGAAAGACAGTCATTATTATTTCAAAGTTTTGTCTGATTTTTGAACATCTTCATTAATAACTCGAGAAATAACGCATGACATTTTCAGGTAATGTGATTTCGGACTTTACGGGAAAAATCTCTACTGGAATATGTAAAAATGTTACCGTTAGTCCCTTGTTTTTCGATAGGATGTGATTATACACAAACACACAAACACCCACACCAATAAATACACATCCGATATCAGAGTTTTATAAGTATAGAGGTAGGTACCTGTTTGCTTAATATCTGCTCATTGTGTAATCTCCTTACTTTTTTTGTGGGATATTTTGTATATTAATGTTCCACTGAATGGAAACACACCTCATGAATCTTGCTGATGCTCAATTCTCTCCAATGAGTTCATCCTTTGTAAGTTCATCCTTGGCCCCTGTTCATATCCAGTCTCACTATCTCGTTCACTCCTGAACCTTTGCCTTCACAATCATACCTTGCTCATGTTGTATGCGTCACTGTGTGAGCGAACTCACGTAGATAATAGGCAAACTTTAGTTTAGAGTTTGGAGATATGGTGTGGAAACAGGCTCATTGGCCCACCGATTCCACACTGACCATTGATCACTCACAAACTAACTCTATCCTACACACTAAGGACAATGTACAGAAGCCAATTAACCTCAAAACCTGTACGTCTTTGGATGTGGGAGGTAACTGGAGGACCCAGAGAAAACCCAAAAGGAGAAAATGCAAACTCCATACAGACAGCACCCATGATCAAGATCAACCCCAGGTCTCTGGGATTGATCCGAATGTGGGCGGCGCGACTGACGTCGCTGCGGCCTCTGCAGTCCGTCTGTCTTTTTGTTATTTTTTGTCCCGTTTTAATGTAGTTTTTATTTTTTTGATGGGGTATTTGTGTGTATGTGTGTGTGTGGGGGGGGGGGGGGGGGGAAAATTTTTTTTCCCCTGCACGGAGAACCTGACCTTTCCCTGTCGGGTCTCCGTTGTCGTTGGGGCTGCACCGTGGAGCGGCCTCCAGCAGGAACGTCCTGGGGCTCCAGTCACGGAGCTGCGGAGCTACTCACCATCACGGAGCTGGTCGAGACCGGAGCGGGAGGAGCGGTGGTGGCGCGCTGCTGCGAGCCGACCCTCGGAGATTCGGAGGCTTACCGCAGGTCTGGTGGACAGTGACACCGGGAGCCCGCGGGTCCCTGCTGGGAGACCGCTTTTCGGGGCTTCTGCAACGGCGACTTCTCCCGCCCGAGTAGCGGAGTCGAGGATGACCTGGAGCGGGGCCTTACATCATCGCCCGGCGTGGCTTCAACGGCTGCGGGACTTTGCCAGCGCCCGCCCGGGGCTCCAACAACAAGACCCGGAGCGTGGCCTTGCATCACCCGGCGCGGCGTAAATGGCCGCGGGACAATTGTTATCGCCCGCCGGGGGCTCTGACTTTGACTCTGACATTGGGGGGAGAGGGAAGTGCAGGGGAGAGATACGTTTTTTTTTGCCTTCCATCACAGCGAGGTGGAGATGCGCTGTGATGGATGTCTGTGTAAATTGTGTTGTGTGGGTCTTTTTTTTTCTTGTATGTATGACTGCAGAAACAACATTTCACTTGAGCCTCTATGAGGTTCAAGTGACAAATAAATTGTATTGTATTGTATTGTATTGTATTGGTGCTGTATTGCAGCAAGTCTCCTGCTGCGCCACTGTGCCACCCACGGTGTGTATAAATAATATACAAACCCAGCTTTTGATTCGGTAAAGATCATAATCTTCTTGTGTGTCCTTTGATCACCAACCTTGCTCTGTAATTAAATGATCAACAACAGGTACTTCTATCTGCAACCACAGGAGATGTAACACCTGTCCCTATACCTCCTCCCACACATCCATCCAGGGACCACAACAGTTCTTCCAGGTGAGACAAAAGTTCACATGCACCTCCTCTAATCTTATCTACTGCATTTGGTGCTCCCAATGTGGTCTCCTGTACATCAGCGAGACCAAGCATACACTAGCCAACCATTTCGCCGAACACTTCTGGTCGGTCTGCCCAGGTCTGCCGCATCTCTCTGTTGCTAAGTATTTTAACTCTCTTTCTCATTCCCAATCTGACTTTCCTGCCATGTGCCTCCTCTATTACCAACGTGAGTACACATGCAAACAGGAGGAACAGCACCTCATATTCCGGATAGCTTACATTAAGTACATTGGGTGACTTTCAACCCAAAAGTATGAATATTGAACATCTCCAAATTTAAGTAACTAACCTACAAACACACCACCTTCCGGGTGTGTCAGGGGTTATGGGGAGAAGGTTGGAGAATGAATGGAGTTGAGAGAGAAGGATAAACAGCCATGATTGAATGGTGGAGTAGCCTTGATGCTCCGAAGGGCTTAAATCTGCTTCTATAACTTCCTCCTTTCCGATCCCCACCTTCCCCGCCCCCCCCTTCCCTGCGCCCTACTTGAATGCACACCATTTCTCCCTTTCCCCCGTTCCCTTCTACATGTATTCCTTCATCTTGCTTCACATTCCATGCCTCTTCTGTCCTCATCTCCTTATCTCACATTTGTTGTCTTTTCATCTCTCTCCTTTGTTCAACTATCCACCAATTCAAAACCCCCCCTTCACCCGCATCCACCTATCACTTGCTGGATTTTCTCCTGCCCCCACCTCTCTTCCAGCTTTCTCCTCTACTATAATCAGTCAGAAGAAGGATCCCAACCCAAAATGTCTGACCCACAGAGTTACTCCAGTACTGTTTGAGTCTTTTTGTGCTACTTGGTGTTTCTGTGCAGTCACATCTCGTTGTTCTGCCACAGTTTCTCATCTTTCACTCGTATGAAAATATTCAGATTTATCTTTTGTAGAAACAACGTTGGATTCACACTCTCCTACATTGAATTCCATCTGCAACATATTACTACTTAGTTTGCCTACATCCCTTGGTGCCCTCCTGCTCCTATCTGCATAACTCACAGACCCTTGAAGATAGTGTCATCTAAAAACACCGTTGCTCGCTTTGGCCATGTCATTTATATACAGCATGACAAGCTGGGGGTCACTGTATACATTTCTGGGAAAACCCGCCACATTTCCTACAAACTCCCATAAATTCAGATTTGAAATCCAAAAAGCCACTCATTTGTCCAATATGTTATTGATTGACTAAAATTGTTTGGTTGCATCTTTGACACAAGGCGTGGTGGATGTCTGGATCGTGCTACCAGGGGTGGTGGTAAAGACATGTAAGAAGCATTCATTGCAGGCCGAGGAGATTAGTTTAATTTGTCATCAAGTAGACTCAAGGAACTGCAGATGTTGGTTTACAAAAAAAGACACAAAGTTCTCGAGTAACTCAGCGGTCAGGCAGCATCTCTGGAGAACATGGCGACGTGAAGTTTTGGGTTGGGACCCTTCTTCAGACTGATTCCGGGAGAGGGAAGGGGGGTAAAGACAGCTGGAGAGATATTTCCGTGTATGTTCCTTCCTCTGGTTTCACAATTCACAACTGTTCTATCCTTATCTCACATATTTAGTCTTTTCATCTCTAGGCTATGTCCAACCATCTGCTTGTCAACCCCCCCCCCCCCCCCCCCCTTGTATCCCCCGTCACTCACCATGCTTTGTCCTGACCTTCCTCTCCTCCAGCTTTCTCTCCCCCCTCCCTACACGCTAATTAGTCTGAAGAAGGGTCTCCACCTGAACATCACCCAGTCATGTTCTCCCCAAATGCTGCCTGACCACTGAGCTACTCCAGCACTTTGTGCTTTCAAAACAAATGTTGGTATCATGTTCACCACGAACATTGTGGCCTGAGGACCTGTTCTTGTGCAGTAATGTTATACGATCTATATCCAACATTACTTATTCACACTGAGTTCCTTCAAACAGTTCATGCTTATTTCAATATGCATTTGCTTTGGTGCTGATGATAATGTGATACTTTCCAGTATTTTTTTCATCAGTGAGGCTTGCAAAATACCAGAGATAAGCATCTTGTTAATAACTAAAAAGTCATTTGTTTTCTCTGTGTTTCTCAATAGCCCAATAGATTTATGCCTGCCGCATTCTAATACTGTTTGACACTGCATTCACCTCTGATAAAAGATACCTCTATATTACCATCGCTTCCCTTAACTTCTTCGTAGAATCATAGAATCAGACATACAGAGAATACCTGTTGGCTCATTGTGTTTATGTAAATCAGTATGAAGCTACCCATCCTAATCTTATGAAGACTCTTTGACTTGAAACAATAACTCTGTTCCTCGTTCCACATATGCTGTCTGATCTGCGGGTTAAGTCCAGCATTTGCTATCTTATTTCAGCTTTCTAGTATCTGCTTTTTTTTATATCATTGGAGCCTACCTCATCTATTTGGATCTAATTTACTGTCAAAGTATCTGCCATGCAATGCTGGATGGGAAGAATTTTTTTCCCAAACAAATATTATTGGGAAGAGCAAACTCTTTAGTTTCTACAGCAAGCTCTGCTCATGAACTAGCTTCCTATCTCTGCCATTTAGAGTGTCATAGTCTAACTGCATTCCAACATAAACTCTCAAGAATATTTTTCACCATCACTGTGGCCTCCTACCTTAAATTCCATATCAATGACCGAATGAGAATCAGCATCACCTTGCCTACTGTTCAAATACTTGTCCGTGCTTTTGTTACACCAAACGTGAAGGTAGACAAAAATGCTGGAGAAGGCAGGTTAGGCAGCATCTATGGAGCGAAGGAATAGGTGATGTTCAGGTCGAGACCCTTCTTCAGACTGATATGGGGGTGGTGTGTGGGGGGGGGGGGGGGGGGGGGGGGGGGGAGGGAAAAAGGAAGGAAAAGGCAGAGGCAGTGGGCTGTGGGAGAGCTGGGAAGGGGAGGGGAAGGAGGGAGAAAGCAAGGACTACCTGAAATTGGAGAAGTCATTGTTCATACCACTGGGGTGTAAACTACCCAAGCGAAATATGAGGTGCTGCTCCTCCAATTTGCAGTGGGACTCAATCTGGCCATAGAGGAGGCCCAGGACAGAAAGGTCAGATTCGGAATGGGAGGGGGAGTTGAAGTGCTGAGCCACCGGGAGATCAGGTTGGTTATTGTGAACCGAGGGGAGGTGTTGGGCGAAGCGATTGCCAAGCCTGCGCTTGGTCTCACCGATGTAGAGCAGCTGACACCTAGAGCAGCAGATGCAATAGATGAGGTTGGAGGAGGAGCAGGTGAACCTCTGCCGCACCTGGAAAGACTGCTTGGGTGCTTGGATGGAGTCAGTTGGGGGGGGGTAAAACGACAAGTGTAGCATTTCCTGCGGTTCCAAGGGAAAGTGCCAGGAGAGGGGGTGGTTTGGTTGGGAAGGGATAAATTGACCAGGGAGTACAGAGGGAGCGGTCTCTGTGGAAAGCCGAAAGGGGAGGAGATGGCAAGATGTGGCCAGTGGTGTGGTCCCGTTGGAGGTGCGAAAATGTCGGAGGATTATTTGTTGTATGTGACGGCTGGTAGGGTGGACGTTGAGGACGAGGGGGACTCTGCTCTTGTTACAAATGGGGGGATGGGGAGTGAGAGAAGAGTTTCGGGATATTGAAGAGACCCTGGTGAGAGCCTCAACTATAGTAGAAGAGTGGAACCCCAATTCCCTAAAGAATGAGGACATCCTGGGTGCAGATGCGGCATAGACAGAGGATATGGGAGTAAGGGATGGAGTCCTTACAGGAAGCAGGGTGGGAAGAAGTGTAGTCCAGATGGCCATGGGAGTCAGTGGGTTTATAGTAGATGTCAGTCAGTAGTTTATCACCTGTGATGGAGTACTTAAGCATTGAAGTACTTAAAGACATGAAGTACTTAAGGTTTTCAAGGGGTCAGCGTGGGTTTTTCACCGAGTTCTTCGGTTTCCTCCCACACTCCAACGATGTAGAGGTTTGCCGGTTAATTGGCTTGGTATAAATGTAAATTCTCCCTCATGTGTGTTATGGGCCAAATACTAGCAAATGAGCCAAACCCAGTATGCCAAGTTGGTTAGCGTGGGCAAGATGCGCCTCAGGGCCTGTTTCTATGTTGTGTAGCTCTATGATGCTATGATTCTAAATTGGAAGACATTCATAAATATACAATTTTGGCAGACCAGTAAACCAAAAATAAACATAGTTTTGTTGATGATTAACATTCATTATCTTTCATTTATGGATAAAGTTCAGCTCTGGCCATGAGAGCAAGGCCCATCTGCAATGGTCCTGTGATTGCCCCACTCCTACACCAATCATCCGCTCCTTAAATAATTCCCAGGCTTTTGCCTCTTAATCTATTTAGGAATATTCTGGCGGTCGTCAGTCTTAATGTGATAGAAATCTCAGAGGCTTTGGTAAATGCTGAACCTAAATTGTAAAATTCTTTATTGATAGCACAGTGGAACAACATTATTCTTAACCATGATTCTACATCCTCCAGTTTAACCCTTTTGATTATGTCTGTGTTCAATGGCATATCATGGTTCCATTTCCAGTATCATGACATGACATGAGAATTAAGGGACTGAAGTTTAGGGGTAACATGAGGGGGAACTTCTTTACTCAGAGAGTGGTGGCTTTGGAAAGGTCCAGCGAGGTGGGTGGAGGCAGGTTGTTTTTTCATCTAAAATAAATTGGATCATTCTATGGATTGGAAGGGAATTTTGTCTGAGCGCAGGTATATGGGACTAGGGGAGATTATGTGTTCGGCACGGACTTCCATGGGGCTGTAATGTTATATTATGGTTATATGGTTATCCTCTTAGTAAATACAATTTAAGGTCAGGACCTCTTTTCCTCTAAGTCATTCTATTACATTTTGTCTCATCGCAGCACCATTTCCAGGGCTTGAATATTCCTTTTGCCACATTCAAGTCACAAGGTGGACACTACATTCTTTATTTCTAACATGGTTATTGTCTTGACTGAAATAATCAAGAGATACATGTTCCCTATGCTGGCAATCATCAGGTTCTGGTCTCTATTCTGTATATAACCATGCTGACTGGTCAACTTTAGACTCATCTTCAATTAAATTGCAAGAAGGAAAAATCTAGATTCCCAATGACGTTTATGTTTAGTTTTAGTTTTAGGTTTAGGTTTAGGTTTGCCTGACCTGCTGAGCTACATTTTGTGCTTTGCTCAAGATTTCAGCATCTGCATTTCTTTGTGCGTCTCTCTTAAATATATTTTTTTCTCACCAATACTCAGGCATTTATATATCAGTTATCCTAACCTGAAATACTGCCAAAAAGGTGATTTAGGCAGATTCAAAGCTAGTACTTCAAAGGGCTATTGGATATATATATATATATATATATATATATATATATATATATATATATATATCAGAGCTTAAAAAAAGGGCAGCTAAGAAAAAAAGAGTGAAGATAATATGTAATGATTTTAAAGAGCCTGCATGGTGTTATGTCAAATGGCTTAATCTTCATCTTAAATTAGCAGAACCAAATAGCACCGAGGCTGACCAGTGTGGGCATGGAAGCAACTTTCTTGCAGAAAAATAATATTTACTCAAAGAATGAAATTCCCTGAACCGATTACATGCTGCAGCTATTCTGGATGACTAATGATGCAAAAGAAATACAGAAAGTGGTTCCATGCACCATCATAGACATTCCTTATCATCAAAGGATACACGAAGGGAAAGAATAGCGATAACCTGGGGTGAAAGAAAATTGCATTTTATTTGGTTGTGAATAGAATTGAAAATGTTGTTAACAGCACATTATTCAAGCACATAAGTATTTGGAACAGTTCTCAGACACGTTTCATTTATCTCGAGTCTTAATCCTCTGTACTATTTTTCTCCTACCTCTTAAAGGTCCTTTTCGCTTGTGCGATGAAAGGTTACAAAGTTTAATCCTCTGCAGTTTTCTCTGAACTGAATTTTTGTGCTTATTGTGTATTTGCTTCATTTTACCCAATCTCCAGCTGGAATACATTTGCCCACTCAACCTGCTTCTATCAATTGCAGCCCAAAATACCAGGCACATTTAAGGAAAGCAAATGGCCTACTCTTATTATCAGTGCTTCCCTTCTCTATTGTAATCATTGTAATTACAATGCAATGGAGCCATTGTAATATAGGCAGCACAGTGGTGCAGTGGGTACAGCTCCAGCGATCCTAGTTCAATCCTGACATTGGGTGCTGTCTTTGTAGAGCTTGCACCTTCTCACATCACATGGTGTTCCCCCAGGAACTCACATTTCCTTCCACAACCCAAACAAATCTGGGTTGACAGGTTAATTGCCCACTGTAAACTACTCATCATGTGAGTAGGTTGTGGAGAGAGAATGAATTGTAGAGAAACATTTGTGGGAATAAGTTTGATGTGATTGCTCTGAGAACGGACATGGACTCAATGGGCTGAGTAGCGCCAATGTGGTATGAAAAAATATGAATAAATAGGAATTGTGACAGCTAATTCTCATGCAGGAAAGTCTCATTGCAATCACAACACAACAATCTGTTTTTTTTTGTGGAGCAAGTTGAAGGATAAAAGTTGGCATATATACATGGATACTTTCCCTGCCCTTCCATGAGAAATACCAAGGGATCATTATGTACATCTGAAAGGATGGGTTTCTCAACAAAATTAATGCATCCAGTAACATATTGAATAAAGACAGAAAATGCTGGAGTAACTCAGCGGGACAGGCAGCACCTCTGGATAGAAGGAATGGGTGACATTTCGGGGCAAGACCCTTCTTCAGACTGAGAGTCAGGGGAGAAGGAGACACAAAGATAAGATAGTGTGAGGTGTAAAAATGAGATATCAAAGGGGATGCAGATTTAAAAAAAAATGGATCATTGTTAACTGGGGAAGTTGACAACGAAGGATACAGAGATAAAATTTAATCATGGGAAACAGTCAGACTGGTCGGAGAACTGGGAAGGGGGAGGGATGGAGAGAGAGGGAAAGCAAAGGTTACTTGAAGTTAGGGAAGTCAATATTCCTACTGCCAGAGTGTAAGTTGCCCAAGCAAAATATGAGGTGCAGTTCCTCCAATTTGTGCTGGGCCTCACTCTGACTGGGCCTCACTCTAACATACTGCTTTGTATGTATTGCCTTGAATGATTGGCCAACATTGTGCATGGGCCCAGAATTGTTTGACCACAGTTGAACCAGGGAGGCAGAACCTAACCCAAGTTTGATATGTGTAGGATGGAACTGCAGATGCTGGTTTAAACCGATGATAGACACAAAAAAGAGTTACTCAATGGGTCAGGCAGAAAAGGAATAGGTGACGTTTTGGGTCAAGAACCTTCTTCAGATTGCAAAATGAAGGGAAAAGGAAACAAGAGATAAAGATGGTGATGTAGGGAGATATAGAACAAATGAATGAAAGATATGCACAAAACTAACAATGATAAAGAAAATAGGTCATTGTTAGCTGTGGATGAGGTGAGAACGAGTTACAGACAATGACTCAAAAACACAACTTTGATGGGGGAAGGTACAACTTGGGTGGGGGAAGGATGGAGAGAGAGGGAATGTCTAATTGAAGTTAAAAAAAAGCGATGTTTATACAACAGGGTTGTAAGCTGCCCAAACAAAATATGAGGTGCTATTCTGGTTGGATCGATTCTTGTCTAGTGGCAATGTATGTGGTGGTCTTGCTTCTAATTAATATCATGAAATAGATGAGCAGATAATTAGATCAAGGCATCCTAAAAGAGAAGAAAGTCAGATATACATTGTTAGTAATAATTACCAAGAGGCAAAATATCCCCCTAAATCCACAATCTTGACTGTTGTAATGTGTATCATAGAATGCACATTACCATTCACCAATCAGTTCTTTTTTGTTTTAGCAAGTCGGATGATTTCAACTAAGGCATGAAGGTCCTGGAAAATACATATACTGCAGCAGTTAAAATCCTGTTTCTATGGCAACGCAAAAACTCACAGTTCATACAATATTTCAATGAACTTTGAGCTTTGAACTCCTTTTAGCAATGTGCTTCTGTTTTTCTTTCCCCCAAATAGGCATCTGCATCATCACAATGTTTAACCTTCAGAAATAAGGTGGTCTTGAGATCAATGAAAAGTAACAATGTCACAAAGGTCCAATCCAAACTCACCTACATTTAGTTTTACTAGAGTTGGGAGAAGTAACCAAACCACTTACGAGAGATATAATGCTTGTTTAATCTCTCCTACATGCGCCTGATCAATCTTTATTTCCAACTGGCAATACATTTTTTAGATTTCTCAAGAGCATCAAAGAATACAGGGAAATAGAAGCAGGAGAATCTATGTAGAAATGTTACCCCAAGGTAGGTGTCATGCCTCATGAAGTCCTGAACTACCACTGAAAATCATGGGAGTGCCACCTGATCACATGTTGCACATTGTCAAATGTCTCTGCATGTGCTGCGAGGATAATATAAATAGAAACAGGGGTAACACATTTCTTGCTCCTCTTCTGCCATTCAATGTCTTCATTGTCCTTATTGATCACCTTATGGCCCTGTCCCACGGTACGAGTTCATTCCAAGAGTTCTCCCGAGTTTGCCCTGATTCGAACTCGGAGATTTACAGTAATGGTCGGTACTCGGGGCTCTCGTGGACATTTTTCAACATGTTGAAAAATCTTCACAAGTCCTCCCGAGCTTACCTGCCATTAGCGAGTCTTCCCGAGTACCTGCCGTTAGCGTTACGAGCCGTTAAGAGACGTCCCCGAGCTCCGAGATACCCGCTACGTTCATTCTCCGTACTTACCACGAGTTTGATTTTTTTTAAATTCGGGAGAGCTCTTGGAATGAACTCGTACCGTGGGACAGGGCCGTAAGTCTTTGGTGTTCTGAGGTAGGACTCCAACAGCCATGCCATCAGTTCACCTTCTAATCATGGGTTGTTTCAAGGATAAGCGCTTTCTCACAAAAATATTTCACAAAGTTTTTCAACAATAAACCAATGCCAAGAATAGTCTGAGTACAAGGAATTTAAAAAAAACACATATGATGATCTCCAGTATCAGCCAAGCCATACAATGGAGCAGGGAAGTTATGGCAGGTTTAAGTTCAACACTATTTAGGCCACAACTTTGTGCTCTTGTGGTTGCCAGATGTAGCCAGAACTGTACAATTATAACTCTGGCACAGTGAAGGCCGAAGGTAGACATAACTGAGGTGTAAACATTAAAAGGGGCCCAGGTGGTGAAAATACAAAGAGCTTCATTTTGTTTACTTAAGGAGTCAGCAAACCAGGGATAGAATAGATTTAAAAATAATGGAAGAAGGATGTGAGAGGAGATGAGAACAGAGAAAACAT
This sequence comes from Leucoraja erinaceus, assembly GCF_028641065.1. Lineage (NCBI taxonomy): Eukaryota > Metazoa > Chordata > Chondrichthyes > Rajiformes > Rajidae > Leucoraja > Leucoraja erinaceus. Next base: position 8,189,890 of record NC_073387.1, read on the forward strand.
TTAGAAACACATGTAAAAGACAGTTAGACAGGTACATGGATAGAACAGGTTTGGAGGGATATGAACCAAACGTAGGCAGGTGGGACTAGTGCAACTGGGACATGTTGGTCGTTGTGGGCAAGTTGGGCTGAAGGGCCTTCCACATTTGTGTCACTCTGTGACTCTATGTCTCTATGACAGAGTGTGTGAACCTCTGAACTTTGATACCTAATGGAGGGTGGGAGAAGGGAATGGTGGGAGAAGTGGGGAAGAGGGTGATGGAGGCAAGACCCTCATCTCATGCAAAAACTGCCCAGATGTGACGTAAAATCAAGGGTTTCAATGCGGGAGGTGATTGGATTGATCTTTTCTAGCTGGCATGGTCACAGTGGAATAAATAGCTTCCTACTGTGGAAGATCATACATTTTCCATGATTCTGTAATTCTAAACCACCATCATGACTTTGCACCAGCATCAGTTCCCCAGAGAACGGACAGAACACATTGCTCATACTTCGTGTCACTTCTGTAGGATACAGCACAAAAAGGAAGCATCATCATTACTAAGGCAGCCTTCTCAAAGACATGTCAACCTTGGCCAGGATTCGGAGAATATCTGCTGGAGGTGAATCCTTTCATTTCATTCCATCAGCCTGGATCCATAACAAGAAAGCAGCCATACATGGCATTTCTTTGTGGGGACTTCAGCCAAATTAATCTTGATTGCTGAAATAACATGCCAATGTTAAAGTTTCAACTGGGAAGGAAAATGCTTAACTGCAATACTTCCAAACATTGGCTAGTTGGAGGTAGTTGTGTAGAATAGAGGGTTGAGTTAATGCGGCCTTTATTTATAGCGAGAGTAATCATCTATTATTTATTCAGGTAGGATGTACTTTCACACAGCAACTCTCAATAGTGCAGGTGGCAGATGTCCTGACTGGATAATTTGTTGAAGACATCACCTGGTATAGATCTGAGTTGTGTAGATACAGAAGGAGCACTAGTTTGCCTGCTGCTCTGTGACATGCTACAGATGGTGGTTATAGGCAAGGTGACCATATGTCAAGGATATGAGGAAGCCAGAGTGTTGTAAAGTCAAACATCTGGCAGGTTGGAGCAAATGTCAATGCCATTTGTAAGTGAGAGAGACTAGGTTGCAGGGTAATGGGGGAGTGGGATTGATGGGGTTTATCTGACAGCTGCCATAGACTTGATGAGACCAATACTCCTTCTGTACCGTAAGGCACTACTAAAAATGAGAAATATGCTATTAGGTCCAACTGGTTTATTTGACGACATTGATTAAAACTCCTACTACTTGAACTTTTATTTCAGATTGAAATATCTTGGACACAAACAACTGCAAATACCGATTTATAAAAAGACTCAAAGGTAGACAAAAGTGCTGGAGAAACTCAGTGGGTGCAGCAGCCATCTATGGAGTGAAGGAAATAGACAGCGTTTCGGGCCGAAACCCTTCTTCAGACTTCGTCAGTATTTCCTTCTTCAGTATTTCCTTCGCTCCATAGATGCTGCGTCATCCGCTGAGTTTCTCCAGAACTTTTGTCTACCTTTGATTTTCCAGCATCTGCAGTTCCTTCTTAAACATATAAAAATACACAGTTCTGGAGTAAGTCAATGGGCCAGGCAGCATCAAGACAACATGAATAAGTGAAGTTTTGGGTTGGGACCCCTGTAAATTATATGAGAAAAAAATCCTGCATTATTGAAATATCCTTTTATCTTATAGCTATGTCTTCTCATCTGAGAGTCTCTTACTGTTGGAAGCAACTCAATATCTCCCCTATTAAACCCCATTTATGATCTTATATGTTTTAATAAAATCACCATTACTTCTAAATGCCAAAGAAAACAGATGTGACTTTTTTTTTAAACATTCATGATAGGATAACCCATTCATTTCTGGAATCTTTCGAGATCTGTCTCCAAGGCCAGGATATATTTTCCTAAATAATTGGGCCATAACTGTAGCAGTACTCCAGGTGCGGCCAGCGTCCGATATGGTTGTAAAAAAAACCCATCTCAATTTCTAAACTCCAAATCCCTAACAAATAAAAGTCAAAATGTAATTTGTCTTTCTACTTATTTGTTGTACCAGCCTACTGGCCTTATGCGTTTCATGCACAAGAGCTCTGGATCCCTCTTTACTCATCTTATTTTCAATCACCCACACTTAAATGTAATATCACTCACCATTTATCAATGAGAGCAATGTCTTTAACTCCTTGATTAGTTATCAGTTTGCTTCTACACTCTCCTGCAATATGAAACCTTATTGCAAGCGATTTGAGATTTTTTTTTAAATTTCTGCTTTACCTTTTATTTCATCAACGTGTTCAGTCAGATTGACTTTCCTGTTTGTTGAAATCCAGGTTGCCTACTCATTACTAAATGTATGCTTCTAGACTTATTTTTTATAATGTCTTTGCAGAAGGATTTCAATATCTTTCTCCAAGTGATATTAAGCTAACTGGTCCATGGTTTCCAGGACATTATATTTCCCTTTCTACTTAAAAGGAATCATATTAGATGTCTGCCAGACTAACACTGTTTTATTAGATAAAAGTTATAAATTTAAAGGGATAGTCTTCCGTCTTTTTGCCATTTCTCAGGTTGGCTCCCATATTCTCATCTGCTATTTTCCACCATTAGGTGGCTTTTAGTATTAATCAAATATCTCTTTATTTCTTTCAAGCCATGAAGATTCTGACGTTATTAGTTGTGTTCCATTACTACTCCCATTATGTTATCTATAATTAGTAAAACTATTGCACTCACTTCATCATAGAAACATAGAAAATAGGTGCAGAAGGAGGCCATTCAGCCCTTCGAGCCAGCACCGTCATTCATTGTGATCATGGCTGATCATCCCCTATCAATAACCCGTGCCTGCCTTCTCCCCATATCCCTTGATTCCACTAGCCCCTAGAGCTCTCTCTAACTCTCTCTTAAATCTATCCAGTGAATTGGCCTCCACTGCCCTCTGTGGCAGGGAATTCCATAAATTCACAACTCTCGGGTTGAAAATGTTTTTTCTCACCTCAGTCTTAAATGACCTCCCCTTTATTCTAAGACTGTGGCCCCTGGTTCTGGACCCGCCCAAAATTTGGAACATTTTTCCTGCATTTAACTAGTCCAGTCCTTGTATAATTGTATATGTTTCTATAACTCCAGTGAATACAAGCCTAGTCTTTTCAATCTTTCCTCATATGACAGTCCCGCCATCCCAGGGATCAATCACGTGAACTTACGCTGCACTGCTTCAATCACAAAGATGTCCTTCCTCAAATTAGGAGACCAAAACTGTACACAATACTCCAGATGTGGTCTCACCAGAGCCCTCTACAACTGCAGAAGAACCTCTTTACTCCTATACTGAAATCCTCTTGTTATGAAAGCCAACATTCCATTAGCTTTCTTTACTGCCTGCTGAACCTGCACGCCAACTTTCAGTGACCAGTGTACAAGGACACCCAGGTCTCGCTGTACCTCCTCCTTACCTAACCTAACCTAACCCCATTGAGATAATAATCTGTCCCCTTGTTTTTGCCGCCAAAGTGGATAACCTCACATTTATCTATATTATACTGCATCTGCCACGCATCTGCCCACTCACTCAACCTGTCCAGGTCACCCTGCAACCTCCTAACATCCTCTTCACAGTTCACACTGCCACCCAGCTTTGTGTCATCCGCAAACTTGCTATTGTTGCTCCTAATTCCCTCTTCCAAATCATTAATATATATGGTAAATAGTTGCGTCCAGTTCTTGTTCCATCTGACAATTCTTCACGTGGGCTTAATTTGATGGCCAGTTGAACAAGACCATAGTTTTTAAAACTGTCGTTCTTGTTTTCAAATCCTTCCATGATTTCATCCCTCCCTATCTTAATCACTTTACATCGGAAAACTCTCTCTCACTCCCCACCCTCTGACACATCATAAGCAGCCTGTATTTAAATGCCCTAATCAACCTTCATTCCTCCGTTTTTTGTAAACCAGCATCTACAGTTCCTGGTTGCTACAGTGAAGTAGAAAACTCTGATTATTGAGTATAGGCAGCTCACAGAGCAAAGCCATTCCTCCAGTAATTTTCACTGAAAACAATTCTCCTGTGGTTCTCTCAATTCTTCCCCTGATCAATGCCAGGGGCAATGTAACAGTGACCAGTTAAGATACTGGCATCCATTACAATCAACTCCACATATGCACTGTATCTGTGATCTTCATTTGTTGTTTTTTTTGCAGGATGATAAAATCACTCAAGCCCGAGTATTAATTAACTGATAGATAAGTGTGATTTAAATGAAAATTTCAATTACTTGCTGGTTATTGTTTATGTCTGGTAGATATATAATGTTCACTGTTTAGTTTAGCCAAAGTACAAGAAGAATGGAAGGCAGTGTGGCTAATCTGCAATTAAAATCGCTTGTAGTTTTATTATCCCATTATAAGCAGGGCATTAAAACTGAAGAGAACCCATAAAGCACGGAATGCACAGGTCCAGGAGAGATACCTGAGATATTAAGATTATTACCAACAGAAAACAAAGAAGTGACTCAATAAAATGTTCCACAGGCTTAGGAAATGTCTTTCACCATTCAAACTAATTTATTCCAAAATGTTTGTCACAAAGGGTTTAATTGGTCCATTTTGTCACTTGTATTTGTGAGACATCACTGTGCTTTGATTGGCTGTCTAATATCCTCAGTATTATAGCACCAACTATATTTAATTTGCTGTGAATGGCTTGGCGGTAGCCAGTGTTTCAGTATGAGTATTGATTTCTCTAACTTCAAGTAGCCCTTGCATCCCCTCTCTCTCCATCCCTCCCCCACCCAAGTCGTCTTGTGTTCAGTCTCATTGTCTGTAACTCGTTTTCCCCTAGCCCACAGCTAACAAAGGCCTGTTCCCTTTATCATCGTTAATTTTTTGCATATCTTTCATTCATTTGTTCTATATCTCACTATATAACCGTCTATATCTCTCGTTTCCCTTTCCACTAACTCTCTGTCTGAAGAAGGGACTCGACCTAAGACGTCACCTATTCCTTTTCTCCAGAGATGCTGTATGACCCGCTGAGTTACTCCAGCTCTTTGTGTCTATCTTTGGTTTAAACCAGCATCTGCAGTTCTTTCCTACACCCCTCAATCAATCGTTTGTTGACCCAATGCAATTCTCCTATTGAGAAAACTTAAAACAGATACCTTTCAACTTCTGGTCAAAGTACATGTACCACAGTACTTACAGGTCTTGTTTGCTTTTTCCGTGGAAGAAATTAATTTATAATGTATCTTTAACTTAACTCCCACAATGTTCAGCTATTTCTTTTCTCCAGAGATGCTGTCCGATCCACCGAGCTACTCCATCTTTTTATGTCTATCGTCCTTATAAAATGATCTACACTGATACAAACTTTTATTATGAATGGGCCATTTTTCAGCTTTACTCTCAAGCTAGTGCCTGGTTTGTTTGCCTGAGATAGTTGACAGATCCAAGTGCCAGTAAACACTGGTATAAAGCAGCTCTCAGCTACGGAGTCCTGTCCATCAGGGTCGATTGAGAATGGCCAATATCATGTAACTAAGGAAACTGGCTAAGAAAAGGTCTTCTTATGTTTCCACCCACAGAACAAAGTGTTTATCTACCGTGGGAAGGAATATGAGCGCAGAGAAGACTTTCAAGGTCAGTTGATGACAGAGTTTCCAAATGCTGAAAGGATGAACACAACATCGCCTCCAGGAAATGACATCAAACACTCCCCCGGACAGTGTATCCTTCAGGACGGCCTGTAATACAGATAACATCATTAGCTGTGTAATAATCCGCTCTTTACCCTGTTACAGGATGGCACAAAGACGAAGCTGTTCACAGTTCTGTTGCTGCTGCTTTTATTCAAAGATGATTAAGGTTGTGCATTAACTCATTGTTGTTCTTATTATAAAAACAATACTGATTCAGTTAACATAACGGTGCGCCCTAATGTCACAGGCCCTGACACTTCGTACGGGTGTCAGGGGTTATGGGGAGAAAGCAGGAGAATGGGATTGCGAGAGAAAGATAGAAAGCCATGATTGAATGGTGAAGTAGACTTGATGGTCCAAATGGCCTAATTCTTCTCCTATCACTTATGAACTCATGTACATTTATGCAGCACACTACTTAGCACAGCTGTCTCTCAACTACAGGGGCCTGATTTCTACCCCGACCTTGGGCGCTGCCTGTGCAGAGTTTTCACGTTCTCTTTGTGTCCAGATGCTGGGTTTCACATTTCAATAAACTGATAAGTTGCTTTGGTATTGAAAGTTACCCCTAAATAAGAATGTTATTGGTAAAAAATCAAGTGGGAATTAGGAACGCTGTAGTGGGATTAGCTTGAAGAGGTACAGGTAAGTAAAAAAGGAAAGGAATTCCTCTACTCTGAGCCAATGGACCTGATGGGCTTGTTTTGTGTCATTATAAGGTAACAATTAGCATAGAAATAGGCAACGTTTTGGGTCGAGACCCTTCTTCAGACCTGAAACGTGGTCTATTTTCTTCGCTCCATAGATGCTGCCTCAACCGCTGAGTTTCTCCAGCATTTTTGTTTACCTTCGATTTTCCAGCATCTGCATTTCCTTCCTAAACATTCAATCACGGCTAATCAATCTTTCCCTCTTAACCCTCATTCTCCTGCCTTCTCCCCATAATCACTGATCTGATCATTTACTAATCAAGAATCTGTCAATCTCCGCCTTAAAAATATCCATTGACTTAGCCTCCACAGCTGTTGGCTTAAATAAATTCAACACCCTCTGACTAGAAACATTCCTCCTCATCTATTCCTAGAGGTATGTCCTTTTATTCTGAGGCTATGGCTTCTGGTCCTAGGCTCTCCCACTAATGGAAACATCCTCTCCACATTGATCCTATCCAGGCCTTTCACTATTCGGTAAGTTTCAATGAGGTCCCCACTCAACCTTCTAATCTCCAGTGAATACTGGCCCAGTGCCTTCAAACGCTCATCCCATGTTACCCCAATCAATCCTGGGATACAAAATCGATATTTCCATTTCCAAAATTCAGCTGCATTAAAGTCACTATATTACACATTGAGTGCCTCTGACTGAGGGTGAATTTGCTACCACAGAAATCAAATTGAAGTCACTAAAAAGTGCCCTGCATTTAAACCAGAGTAGTGCTGATAAATCATGTGAGGCATAGCACTTGTGGAGAGAGCTCTTGCAGAGTGAACGTTTGATAAAGGCAATATGGAGTGGGGTCAGCGCCCAAGTACATGGCAGGGTGAGAGTCAGAAAGAAAAGATGCTGGAAGCCTGAAATAAAAACAGAAAATACTGGAAACTCACAAAAGGTCAGAGAGCAGCTGCGGAAGGTGGAACAATTAATATTTCATGTCTAGGAACTTCATTTGTTTTGTTAACTCTTTCTCTTCCTTCAGATGCTGTCTGGCCTGCTGATTTTTTTATTTGCACGTGCTGTTTTACAGTGATCCCCCTTTATCAAATTGGATGTAAATCCTCTGCAAATCAGACACATCAACCTCTATGTGATTCTGACCCAGTTAGCAGGATCAGAATGCAGGAAGAGTAAAAATGGGGTGAATGTAGAATTAGTGTAAATTCATGCTTTGGTCACCAGAGACTTGGTGGGTTGAGGTGTCTGTTCCTGTGCAGTAACTCTGTATGTACTACAACCATGTGAAAGTCACCCTGTATTGTGGTGACTGATCCATCACTCTACAGGTTCACTGTGCACAGATCAGCAAAACTCTACAATGCTGAGTGTGGGAGAACATGTACATTCTGTAGCAATGTTACAACATTTTGAGATTTAAAAAATCAAGTCTGCAATTTATCCCATCAGATAAAGCATAACAATAAGTTTAATTTGACACCTAATTCACTTTCATATCTCAAGTAATAAAAAAGTTATGGCCATTTTCATACTCTGAAATTAGCATCTTGTTCCCTATTGATTTTCTATGGACATAACAAAAAAGCTGTGATCATGGACAATCAAAAGCCCGTAGCCTTCTTAAAAATTAAAAGAACTGAATGAAATTTTCAGTTATCATAGATTGAAGCATTCTGAAACAAATATAAAATAATCTTACTTGGATGACCTGAAATTAAAGCATATAATTAGTTAGTTACCCAATTGTAGCTAATTTCAAACTTCAATTACTAGATCTAAACATCTATCCATTTCTTAATAAATGATTAACATTTTTAAATAGCCTAAGTGTCCAAATAATATTCACAAATAATTCACAATAAAACATGATTTTTAAATCTCATTTACATCAATTTATAGGCCAAATGGAAGGAATTTAGTGTTCAATTGCTGTAAATTAAAGTCAATTTAAATCGGCTTTCTAGTGGGTTCCTGTGAACGCGCTGGTTTAGAACGTTCACATTGCGCTGGATTTGTGCCCTCAAATGCCCAGAAAAATACTGCGGGATATAAAGAGCCCAAAATGAGCTACTCGCTATAGTAAACTTTATATACAGGGTTCTTAAGAAGCCCCTTTTAATGTAAAAATAAGGTACATACCTTTAATTGTTTGCTTTATAAAACCCTGGGGCTGCGAGAGGTCGTGGGTTTAGAGAGTGATTTTTAAACTACTATAACTATTATACAAGGCCATAAAAACTAATAATACCTTTTGCGACGGGGTCTTTCAGCGATTTTCCGTTAATGATTTACTAGGCTGAACATTTTCGATTGCAACAGCCTAGTAAAAATCGCGTTTTAAACCCGCCCCCTCTAAACAGCGCCAAAATCACGCACACGGGGTGGGGCAGATTCTCATCGAAGATTCAGGTAGGATTTGTAACATACCTACATTCTGGAGCTTTCAGGTCAACCCCTAGCGTGGTTTGCAACTCAACCGATCCCAGCTGGAACACGAATAAGTGGGCTACTGTTGACAATCACTGGTAGCTGTAGTTAGATGGCAAGTTGTTCATTGATAGGGAGAAACTGTTTCCTCGTGTGAGTGAATCTAGAAAAAAAAGGCAGCATTAATATCAGACAGATGGTGACAGATCAAATATAGAATTGTGAACAGGGCTGAGAACATTCCATGCATTGCTGTGTCGAATGTTGAAACAGAGCCTTGGCACAGGAGGGTGATCTTATTTGGGTGCATAAAATCATGGGAGGATTAGATCGGGTAAATGCACAGAGTCTCGTGCCCAGAGTAGGTGAATCGAGGACCAGAGGACAGAGGTTTAAGGTGAAGAGAAAAAGCTTTAATAGGAATCTGAGAGGTAACATTTTCACACAAAGGGAGGTGGGTGTAAGGAACAAGCTGCCAGAGGAGGTAATTGAGGCAGGGACAATCACAACATTTAGGAAACAGTACCTGAGGGGCAACTTTATTTTTACACAAAGGCTGGTAAGTATATGGAACGAGCTGCAGGAGGAAATAGTTGTATTTCACCCATATCATTCTAAACCTCAATTATCCATATACCTGTTCACACAGGTACATGGATAGTTGAGGTTTAGAATGATATGGGTGAAATACAGGCAGGTGAGACTCATACAGATGGGGCATGTTTGTCGGTAGTTGAAGCTGAGACTATCCCAACATTTAACAAACAGTTAGACAGGTACATGGATAGGACAGGTTTGACACATATGGACCAAATGCGGGCAGGTGGGACTAGTGTAGCTGGGACATGTTGGCCAGTGTGGGGAAGTTGGGCCGAAGGGCTTGTTTCCACACTGTATCACTATGACTCTCTCAGTAGCTGGGAGCTATATGGGGGACATGGAAAAGAATGAGAAGGCAGGGAAAGGGTCGGAAAAAATAATTTAGAGTGTTAGGGTGATAGAGTGTGGAAACAGACGCATCAGCCAAACTTGCCCATGCTGACAAACATGTCCCAGCTACACTAGTCCCACCTGCCTGCTTTTGGTCCAGATCCCTCCAAACCTCACCTATCCATGTACCTGTCCAAATGTTTCTCAAACATGATCGTACCTGCCACAACTACCTGCTCCAGCAGATCATTCCATATACTTACCACCCTTTTTGTAAAAAAAATGTTGCCCCTCAGGTTCCCATTAAATCTTTCCCCCCTCACCTTAAATATTTGTCCTCTGGGTTCCAAATTTGAATAAAAAAGGTTCACAAGGAGCAAAAGAAGAACCAAGTAGCAGACCTGAGTGCTCAGAAAGCAAAAGAGAATATAAATTTAAAGTAAAACTGAAAATGCTGGAAACACTCAGCAGGTCAGGCAGCATCTGCGAAGGGAAAAACAGAGTTAATGTTTCAAGCCAAAGGCCTTACATCAGACACAGGAATGTCTCAGATAAGATAGACAACTTAATTCCACATTCACTGAGGAAAGTACCCAACCTTTGGCAAACGCAGCGGCTCACTGCATGGGAATTACAGATGGTGAATTGTGGCCATCTCTGTATATCATTAGGAAGAGCAGCTACCAGTGAAACCATTAACATACTTACTGTTAGCAGTCAAAGAGACAGAGTGAGCATTACAAGAGTAGAAGCAGGTGGGCAGAAACTATTGCAGAGCAAACAGGGAGGAATAACCAGACGTTAAGTCTGAAGAAGGGTCTCGACCTGAAACGTCACCCATCCCTTATCTCCAGAGTTGCTGCCTGTCGCGCTGGGTTACTCCAGCCTTTTGTGTCAATCTCCGATTTAAACCAGCATCTGCAGTCCCTTCCATCTGTGTTTGTAATTCAGTTAACAATGATGTAGTACCATTCATGTGTGAGAATTCTGCTATTTGGGGAATTCTGCAATAACAAGGATAAGATTGAAAGACCTACCGGCACTGACGAAGCAATCCAATGCACAAATTGGTGTAGCTCCCAGAATGAACTAACCTGGTGCTGTCAAAAAAGGTTGCAATGCCAGGTGCTGCAGATGTTGGAAATCTGCAATAAAACCAGAAAGTGAAGAAATTCACCAGATTGTGCCAGCAATGGCTGCCTCGCCAACAGTCGGTCTGTCCTTTCCTTCTTTGTGTCAGTTTTGTATATGTAATATATGTGTGTGTATGTTTATGTGTGTGTATGTATGTTTTATAGTGTTCTTTAGCTTGTTCCATGTGTGGGGTGGGGGGTTTCATTTTTCCTAATCTCTCACCTTGACGGAGATACAATTTTTTCTGAGTCGTATCACCGTCCGCACTGCGGCCTAACATCATGGACTTTGTGGCCTTTCCTGGAGATTGACCGGGAACTCCATTGCGGGAGCCTGCAGGACTTACCATCACGGAGTTCGCGATCCCTGTCGGGGGTCATCTTTGGGGCTCCAATCATGGATGCCGGCTGGACTTTAACATCGCGGAGCCCGCGGTCTCAGGTTAGAGATCGACATCAGGGACTCCAAGCCACAGGGGTTTTGACCACCCCTACACAGGAGTTTTGATCGCCCCGTTGCGGGGGCTTTGACCGCCGGCCACGGGGGCATCCATCACCCCAACTGCGGATGGTTCAACTGCCCCGACCGCGGGAAAATAAAGAGGAAGGAAATTGGACCTTATTGCCTTATATCACAGTGAGGAACATGGGGAATCCACTGTGGTGAATGTTTATGTTAACTTTTATGTAGTTGTGTGTCTTGTGGCTTTGTCTTATTGAGTTCCCCCTGCTACAGGTACCATGTAAACCCGCGCTACCTGCTCCATGGTCGGATAGTCAACGAATAAACTGTCTCCCCCACCTGGTTTGCCAGGTGAGGAGGGGGCTATGGACCCCCAGCAGGACCAAAAACAAGACCTGCCAATGGGCGGATGAGTTTCTAGCGAGCCAATGGCCATCCATACTTCAGTAGAAGTTGCGATCACTGTCGTACATAGCATTGTAAGGAATGATGATAAAGCACACACACCAAAATCCTGTACTTCCAGAGGCGGAAGTCTGCAGGAACTGGAGGACAGAGATGTGTGGTGCGTCCGTCACCATTCCCGTTGGAAACCAGCACCACTGCGTCGCAAATGTTTTCAACAATGATGAATGAATGAATGAATGAATGTGTCTTGTTTTTTTTAGTATGGCTGTATGGTAATTCGAATTTCACTGTACCTTAACTGGTACACCTGACAATAAACTGACCTTAAAACCTTGAAGCATTCATCATGTCAGGCAGCATCTGTGGAGAGCGACAGAGAATTACAATTTCAGTTTGCCCTTTCATCAGAGCTGGGAATGTTTGGAGATAGACATTTGTTAAGATGCAGAGAAAAATGGGAATGGAGGAGAAAACAAAAGGGAAGATCTATAATAGGATGGAAGTGTGAGATCCTCTGACAACATGAGATGAAAGCGCAAGGTGGTAGGACAAGTAAAGGAACTGCTAGCTAAAAGTGCAAATGGATATCTGTGGATCCTAAATAAAACAATGATCTAATAACAATGGCAATAACAACCCGTGTTTATCTGTGCCTTTTGCAAAGCAAAATATCCCATGGTGTTTCATTTTTTTAGCATCTTCCCTCTCCACGCTGAGTTCTGATGTAGCGTTTTAACATGAAGATTATTAACTATGACTGTTACATTGTGCTGTTCACTATGTCCTTAACCTGCGTTCGCACAGTCATTCAGTGTTTCACTGTCCAGCCGGTCCTCGAGGAACAGTCGCGTTTTAAGAACAAGCCCGTGCCTGACCAGGTTATCAAGTAAGTATGGCAGCAGCTCAATGGCACTGCTTGAATGGATATTCCTCAGTCTTTTAGATCATTTCCTGACCATCACTACCATTCCATCAGCTCTGTCCTAGCAGGTGATACATGGAGTATGATTGATATAATAGTTCTAACTGAGCTGAACCACTGGATTTGGGATTCAGGGATCTCCCTCTTTGGCTCTTATACTCTACTGTGAGAGGAAAAAAAAACATGGGTGTGTGATTAGGATGGAGGCGATCTCCATTGTGGTCGGCTGAGACTAAAGGCCATGTTCACTTCAGGGGGATCTTGAGTTGGAGGCAGGGTAGAAGAAACCGTTCATTCACACTTGGATCATTTTCCTTCATCTGACCCAATTGCCAGTAAACAGGATGTGTTCTTCAACTGTGTAGGAAGGACCTGCAGATGCTGGTTTAAACTTAAGATAGATACAAAAAGCTGGACATAGACACAAAAACCCTTCAGACCCTGAAGAAGGGTCTTGACCCGAAACGTCACCTATTCCTTTTCTACAGAGATGCTGTGTGACCCGCTGAGTTACTCCAGCTTTTTGTGTCAACGTTGTGTGATTCATCTCTTAGAGGTCATGAGTAAAGAGCCTCAGCATTGGTAGGAGTGTTCTGGTAAGCTCAGTGCCCTCACACAGTATTTCCCTGGCCCTTTAAGCACCGTAAATGGTAGCATCATGGAAGTCTTTTGAGGTTTATCTCAAGCTGACATGCCAATGGAGTATCGAGGGGGCATGCAAAATTGTGGATGGAGCATTTAGACCAGTGGTTCCCAACCTTTTTTTGGCCATGCCCCACCTAATCACCTCTAAAATCCTGATGCCCCCCCCCCCACATGTGGTGATATATCATTCTTATCATTTCAATACCTTGGTTTAAACAAGCTTCAAAAGAACATGGTTCAATAAATAAGGTTCTCCCATGACCTCGCGCGCTTCGTGCGACGTGCATGAAGAGCGATGGCGCGGTGATTATGTAATAACTACACAATAAAGACCTTTTTTACCCCCAAAAAAATATTTACTCAAAATAACATCTGAAACATAAACTACATATGTTTACCTGATGGAAAATCCAAAAAAATTAAAATTGGAAATTTGGACCCAGACCTCCTCAGTTGCGCTCAATTGCCCCCCTTAAAAATCAAATTGCCCCCCTGTGGGGCGTACGCCCCACGTTGGGAACCACTGATTTAGACCATGCATTCAGACTTGGGTGGATGTCAAGTAACCCATGGCAAAATGCTGAAGATGAGCAAGGTTGTTCTTTCTATTGCGGTGTTCTCCAGAATTAGAAGACTTGTTTTTCATTTATTTTGATTTGTTGCTAATTGGCTATGATGATAAGAGAACAACCTGCTTTGACAACTGAAAAAAATATCGTTAATCTAGACTCCAGTCCAGAACTATTCATCCAGATACAGAGGTTATTTCCCAGTTTAGTTGAATTTATTATTACTGTCTTGTGTAGAAAGATACTGTGAAAAACTTTATTTGCGTGCTATCCATTCAAATCATATGATATATGAGTACAAACAAGCCAGACACAAGCCATTAAAGAGAAACATACCACAGTCCAGTTATAGAGAAAGTGCTAATAACAGAAATATGTGCATGGTCTGCAAAGAGGTAGGCTGGGAGATCAGGACTACATCCTCGCTTATGGGAGAACTATTCAGTAGTCTGATAACAATTGGGAAGACGTTATTCCTGAATCTGGTGAAATATGCTTTCAAGTTTTACTATCTTCTGCCTGACGGGAAAGGGGAGAAGTGGGAACAACCGGGATCAAAATTGTCCTTGATTATATTGGTTGCCTTTTAGAGGCACCAAAAAGTGCAGATGGAGTTACTGGAGAAGGAGACAGGTTGATGTCATTGACAGGGCTACTGTATGGCCACAACTCTCAGCAATTCCTTGCTGTCTCTGTGGATAGAGCTGTTGTAAACCAAATAATACATGTGAAGGATAAAATGATAGGAAGTGCATGGGGTTGTAAAAGGTTGAATATCATGTGATGGAATATTTGTGTCTAAGCTGGGGCTCTAGCTGGAGGGCCACGAGGACTGTGCTCTGTGGATCCACAGACCTTTGTCATTTTGCTTCCACCTCCAGCTCTCTGTACATGGTTTCTGAGCCAGGATCTTGCTACCTTTCTCGCTGGCTCTGACAATATAGGGTGGCTTGACATTTAGAGTAGGAGGTTTTTATCACAATGTCGACATACTTTTATCACGAGGGATGGTTCTCACTTTTAGATCTGCGCTGCCCCCTTGTGCTCACTCTGTTAAATATTTTTACAAACCCTTTGTGCTGGTTGGCCTTGGGGAGGCGAGAAATGTGACTGGCTATTGTCCACAGTTAGGAATATCAGAGTGGCTTCTCATCAGTAGTGGCAGGTCATAGTTAGGTCTAGGGAACTCAACATCTATACAGCATAAACTGGGTTATACGATATGATATGATAAAACTGTATTTATCCAAGGAGGGAAATTGATCTGCCAACAGACATAAAATACAAGATACATGAAATCAAACATATAAAATTCTTAAGGGACTGGATAGGCTAGATGCAGGAAAATTGTTCTTGAAGCTGGGGGAGTCCAGAACCGGGAGTCCCAGTATAAGAAGAAGAAGTAGGCCACCTAGAACTGAGATGAGAAAAAACGTTTTCACCCAGAGATTTGTGAATCTGTGCAATTCTCTGCCACAGAAGGCAGTGGAGGCCAATTCACTGGATGTTTCAAGAGAGAGTTAGATATAGCTCTTCTGGCTAACGGAATCAAGGGATATGGGAAAAAAAGCAGGAACAGGGTACTGATTCCGGATGATCAGCCATGACCATATTGAATGGCGGTGCTGACTCCAAGGGCCAAATGGCCTACTTCTGCACATACTTTCTATGTTTCTATGTTAAAGTGATGAGTGGAAAATGCAGGATTGGGGATGTCCAAAGAATGGGGGAGGGGCGGGAGGGGCGGGTGGGGGAGGGAGAAGGGAAGTCAGTCTACCTCACGACAGAAGGGGGAGGAGTTGTACAGTTTGATAGCTGCAGGGGAAATAATCTCCTGTGGCGTTCTTTGCTATTTAACTTGAAACTGACCATTGTGCAAACTGATTCCCACCCATTTTAGTTTCGGAAAAAATCATTCAGAAATTGCTTTTTCATATTTCCCAAAATGTTAATGAGGCCTGCCAGAAAGAAATTATCTTGACGGAGTAAGTAATGTCTTCCATGCTAAACAGGGTTCAGCCAGGTCTCTGTTCTACTCCCTATAGGTTTTAGCAAACAATCTTGAGGATTCTAGGGTTTTTGATAAACTACTGAGAAACATTTTGGTTGTGTTGTTGACTCTGTGTAAAAGGGATATGTTAAGCCTAAGATAGACACAAAAAGCTGGAGTTAGTCAACAAGTCAGATAGCATCTCTGGAGGAAAGGAATGGGTGACGTTTTGGGTCGAGACCCTTCTTCAGGCCCTGTAAAGGCTGTCAATATGTATTCCCTATCTCAGTGTAAAGGGACTGTGTTATCCCAGATTTGGTTGATAAGGTATATTCTGTAAGCCCACATTGCTTATTTAACCAACAGTACCTTGCCTCGGCACTGCGGTAATGCACACACATTAAATTCTATCATGCTGCTCTAGCCTGCAGCCAACTCAACCCATTAAAACAATTGTGAAATAAATTATTTAAAATTGCTGAAGACTTAATAGGGTAGGTCATAAGTCATTAGAGCAGAATTAGGTAATTTGGCCCATCAAGTCTACTCTGCCATTCAATCATGCCTGATCTATCTCTCCCTCCTAACCCCATTTTCCTGCCTTCTTCCCATAACTCCTGACACCTGTACTAATGAAGAATTTATCAATTTCTGCCTTAAAAATATCCATTGATGGCCCCCACAGGCCTCTTTCAAAGAATTCCACAGATTCACTATCCTCTGATGAAATAAGTTCCTTCTCATCTCCTTCCTAAGGGAACGCCCTTTAATTCTTTGGCTATGACCTCTAGTCCTAGACTCTCCCACAAGTGGAAACATCCTCTCCACATCCACTCTATCCAAGCCTTTCACTATTCAGTAAGTTACAATGAGGTCCCCTCTCATTCTTCTAAACTCCATCAAGTACAGGCCCAGTACCGTCAAACGTTCATCACGAGTGAACCCACTCTTTCCTGGGATCATTCTCGTAAACCTCCTCTGGACCCTCTCCAGGACCAGAACATCCTTCTTCAGATATGGTGTCCAAAATTGTTCACAATACTCCAAATGCGGCCTGACCAGCACCTTATAGAGCCTTAGCATTACATCCCTGTTTAAAAGTGCGCGTTTAGCGAGTGAAACCACATGCATTGGCTGGTAGACAGCCCTTTGGAGTGGATACAGGTAGTTTCCTGAGGTGGAGGATGACTTGGTTCAGGTATAACACACCACCCGAGGAAAAATCCCGGATGCATCCTGTGGAAACCACAACAATGGGCATGGGCAGAAATAAGTACATAAGGATACTGATTCCAATCTTCTGGTCACTCATTAATCTGGTGAAGTTCTCTCTTCAGGAAGCCCCTGACTTAGTTGATCCAAATTTCTCTTTACCTTGTTTATGAAAATCTCTTACAATCAATCCTCTATTTTCTTTCCCTGTGTGATGGACAGAATCTTCTCCAGGTCCCCACTCCCTTTAAAACACAGAGATCTTATGTTTACACAACCAGTCATTGAAGACTGTAATTATTATCTCTATTAATGAGTCAATGGAAGTTAGTGAAGTGGAATCCACCCACCACAGCATCCATCTCAGGAATGTAGGCACTCTATTAATATTCAACTGGCTCACAACACAGTTGACCAGCTCCACTGCCCCTGGGTCAGATCTGTCACTGTTGATAATTTTGTGGTGTGCTTACTCGGTGCTTTATTCCTGTATTTATTGCAATAAAAGCTGGATTGGATGCGGCTGAAGTTTGTTAATAAGCATCAACATAAACCATGAATCAGAGACAGTAACTACAACAGGATTAGAGCAGTGTATCCAAATAATGATTACATCGCAAGATAAGATTAAAGGTTGAGTCTACTAACATTACACATATTCCATTTTCTTCATAATTGCCTGTCTTGAAAACAGAAGCATGTCATGTTGATAAAATTCAACATTATTGCTCCCAATTCACTACAACTCCTTACATTTAGACCTGTGGCTACAAGATAAGGCAGCAGAGAACGAGAAAGGCTTCAAATAGTGGCTACCATGAACATTGCTCCTCACACATTTGTACAATTGAATTACTGTCGGACTGAGAGAGGATAGGAGTAATGCTAAAGATGAGGGATTGGGGGATCAGAAAGCGGAAGTCATCATAGAGACGAATATTTACTATATACATCAATGATTTAAATGAAGGGATTCAAAGTAACATTAGCAAATTTGCAGATGACACAAAGCTGGGTGGCAGTGTGAACTGTGAGGAGGATGCTCTGAGAATACAGGGTGACTTGGACAGGTTGGGTGAATGGGCAGATGCATGGCAGATGCAGTTTAATGTGGATAAATGTGAGGTTATCCACTTTAGTAGCAAAATCAGGAAGGCAGATTACTATCTAAATGGCGTCAAGTTTGGAAAAGAGGAAGTACAACAGGATCTGAGAGTCCTTGTTCATCAGTCAATAAATGTAAGCATGCAGGTACAGCAGGCAGTGAAGAAAGCGAATGGCATGTTGGCCTTTATAACAAGAGGAGCATCAAGGGCCTTCTGCAGATGTATAGGGCCCTAGTGAGATCACACCTGGAGTATTGTGTGCAGATTTGGTCCCCTAATTTGAGGAAGGACATTCTTGATATTGAGGGAGGGCAGCATAGGTTTACAAGGTTAATTCCCTCGATAGAAGGACTGTCATATGCTGAGAAAATGGAACGGCTGGGCTTGTATACTAGAGTTTAGAAGGATGAGAGGGTATCTCATTGAAATATATAACATTATTAACGATTTGGGCATGCTCGAGGCAGGAAACATGTTCCCGATGTTTGGGGAGACCAGAACCAGGGGCCACAGTTTAAGAATAAGGGTTAAGCCATTTAGAACGGAGACGAGGGAATACTTTTTCTCACAGAGAGTTGTGAGTCTGTGGAATTCTCAGCCTCAGAGTATGGTGGAGGCCGGTTCTCTGTATACTTTCAAGAGAGAGCTAGATAGGGCTCTTAAAGATAGCGGAATCAGGGGATATGGGGAGAAGGCAAGAATGGGGTTCTGATTGGAGATTATCAGCCATGATCACATTAAATGATGGTGCTGGCTCAAAGGGTCGAATGGCCTACTCCTGCACCTACTGTCTAGTGTCTATTGAAGGGCGTGTGAGGTATCTTGGGCATAGAACCAGAGGAGATAGGATAGAGTCAAGGTACCTGGAGGGAAATGATTTCAGTGGGACAGGAGCAGGTAGAAACAATGGGTCTGCCAGGGCAGCTGTGTTAATGGATTTTGGGGAGAAGGTAAAACTGGGCTGTACGGGGTTGGGGAATGATAAGGTTGGAGGTTGTGGGGGGCAGGCAGCTGGAAGTTATGCAATCAGAAATAGTTTGAGAGATTATGGCCTGGTATTCATCTGTGGGATCGTGGTCCAAGAATAAGTAGGAGGAGGTGTCCGAGAGTTGGTGCCTGGCCTCAGTGCGGTAGAGGTCAGCTTGCCTGAAGAAGGATCTCGACCTGAAACGTTAGCTATTCCTTTTCTCCAGAGATGCTGCGTAACCCGCTGAGTCACTCCAGCTTTCTCTGTCTATCTACTGTAGGATTGATACAGCCTCAACGTAATCAAATAAGGTTTTACAATTTTCATCCATCCTCATCAATCTAATCGTACCTAGTGCAAAAATTACTCAATATGTTCCAGTGGCTTCATGGATAACTCCCAGCAATTGACGTACTTCCCACCTGCTCTAAATAAACAGTGATTCCATTGCCTGCAGCCATTTGTACTCCAAAGATCAAAAAGCACTTATTCAATCTACTTGTATACACATGAAAGAGGGAGTGGTGGGAACATCCCATTCACACAGAGAAGAAATAGTGGGAGATTCAGGACAGGGCAATTAATTAAATAGACAAGAGGACCCTTGAATAGTTTGTTGCTGCTTTAACTTTCCATCAATGTGTCTAAAGGGCCTGTCCCACTTTCACGAGGTAATTCACGAATTCCCCCGAGTTTTCCTCTTGATTCAAACTCGCAGAATGTTCGTAAAGAGTCCGTAGGAGGCCGTAGGAGTTCGTAGATATTGTAGCGGCTCGTTATGCCAGCCGTAGGTACTCGTGGCATCAGGTAAACCGGGACATTTTTTCCAGCCTGGTAAAAAATGTCCATGAGTAAAAAAATGGTCGGGGTGAAAGAAATTGCAACTTTTTACTCGTAAGGAGGGCATCCAAATAGTAGTGGGAATTCGTAAACATACTCGTAGGAGTTCGCGAACATAGTAGTGGAAGGTCGTAGGAGTTTGTAGATTACCACGATCTTGATTTTTTTTTTTTAGGTCCTTTAAACTCGGCAGAGGTTTTGAATTAAGTCTTGAAAGTGGGACAGGCCCTTAAGCGTATGGAACGTCCTGGTTGGAGAGAAAAAAATGAATTTTATCAGCACGATTTGGTTTGGTTTTCTAATCCCATGTCTATTTATCCCATGCATTAACAATAGATGGGAACTCATCCATTAATAACAACTGAATACCTGGTTTTAAGCGGTGAAGGTACAATGTGATTAGCTATATATTGTTCCTGCAGCGTTGTGCATCACTGTGTGCAACTCCTCCTGTCTTTGATTTCCTCAGCTTCTACAAAGCAAACTACGTACAAAAGTTCCAGTACTCAAGACCAGTCCGAAAAGGAGTAGCAGATCCAGACAATGAATTTGCCGTAAGAGACATGTATTTATTATGCTCATCAATATTAAGCAAATTTGTAAAGAAACATGTCACGTTGTAATTTTTTTTTAGTCAGAAATGAGGCCTTTGGTTTTTTTTCTTACTAAATCTGGTGTTTCCCCAATAGAAAGATAAACTACAGAGCTCAAAACATTGCTAAGAAAAGACATGACAAAAATATTCTCTTTTAACTTGTGTAGGAAGGAACTGCAGATGCTGGTTTAAACCGAAGACAGACACAAAATTCTGGAGTAAGTCAGCGGGCCAGGCAGCATCTCTGGAGAGAAGGATTGGGTTATATTTCAGGTCGAGACCCTTCTTCAGATGGGGCACGACCCGAAACATGTTCCATTGCTATTCTCCAGCGATGCTGCCTGTCCCACTGAGTTACTCCAGCATTTTATGTCCATCTCTCCTGTATCATTCTGTTAAAACAGTCACTTCTATACTTGGAAAATAAGTAAGTTATTAATCATTAATTTATTTCTTACAGTCCATGTGGATAGAGAGGACCACTTTCGTCACTGTTTATAAACTACCTGGCATTCTCCGTTGGTTTGAAGTCAGTTCTATTTTTCCTGTGAGTACAACATTTCTCATATCAATCCTCATATACTTGTAAATATCCTTGAAAGGTAACAGTGCACTCACCTGTTAACTGTGGCAATAATATGAACCCAACTGGAAACTGTGCTATAATATCTCACCCATCTGTAACTGTGCCTATTATACCACACTCACCTGTAACTGTGCAGGTAGTACCTCATTCACCCAGTATCTGTGCCCATATCATCATACTAACACAGTAACTGTGTCTGCAACAACATACTTACAGTACTATATAACTGTGTCTGTAACATCATAAAAGATACAAGATGCAAGATATATTTATTTGTCACGTGTGCCAGTTGGCACAGTGAAATGTGGTCACCATACAGCCATACAATAACAATAAAGAACACAACACGTGATCGAGTTCAACATAAAACCTCCACCACACAGCAGAATCAAAGGTTTCCCACTGTGAGGGAAGGCACCAAAGTCAGTCATCTTCCTCTGATATTCACCCGTGGTCGGAGCCTCCTGAGGCCTCCGCAGTCGCCGCTATGGGCAGCCCGCCGCTCAGGTCCGCTCGCCGGGATGTTGGAACTCTAACGTCGAGACTGGAGGCCAACCACAAATCGGAGGACCTCCAAATCGGTCGCTTCCTACCAGAGTCCGCGGCTCCCGACGTCCCCAGGCCGCGCCGGGCGGATATTCATGCTGGCGGCCCTCGGCAAATGGCCCCAGGACGCCGCATCCTGTGGCCCTTGGCAACTACTTGGTAACTACATTACTTGGTAACTGTGCTTGTAACAACAAACTCACCCAGTAATTGATGGGACTATCATCACCTGTGTCCACAACACCAGATGCACTTGTTCATGTAACTACCAAACACCATCTCCCCAGTAATAACACTAGGTATAAACTTGTCTGTGTTCAAATGCACTCTACACATTCACATACATTCCATTATCATATTAGCATGAGTGTACATAATAGCATCATAATCAGGATGAGAATACAAGTGTCATTGTTAGTTCTAAAATTTCCAGAGAGTAGAAATAAGGAACTGCAGATGCTGGATTACAAAAAAAGACATAAAGTGCTGGAGTAACTTAGCAATTTGAGCAGCTTTCTCTGGAGAACATGGATGGGTGATGTTTCAGAACAATACCCTTATTCAGACTGCCCTTACCAACTTTAATCTCACCCCCTCTGAACGCACAGCCCTCTGAGTCTGAAGAAGGATCCCGACTCGAAACATCACCTATGGATGTTCTCCAGAGATGCTGCCTGACCCGCTGAGTTACTCCAGCACTTTGTGTCTTCTCAAATTACCACCGCAGACATGGATCATTTTTAGCCTGCAGTTTTGTTAATTAAAAATGTTAGACTAGGGCATGATTATGTCTGTTTGTTGCTGTTAAATGACAGCTAGATTTGCTCATGAGATAACATCACAATAGTCTCTAATAAGCTTGTGCTATCTATCTGAGATCACCTTTGTTCTCATTATAAATAAGTGAACCTAATTACACACACTTAGTACAAAAGTTAAAATGTGAAGTTACTATAAATCAGAAATAAATACAGAAACTAATGCAGTAATACTGAGCTGGTTAGGCAGCATCTGATTATCTCGGATAGGTAATTATTTCACTCCACCCGATGACACCCGGAAGCCAATTTTTTTTGCTGTGTTACAGAGCACCATCAGTCCCCTGGAAAATGCGATTGAGACGATGGAGAAAACTAATGAGAAGATCCTCACCCTGATCACCCAGTACCAGGGTGATGATCACCTCCCTATCAACCCGCTCTCCATGTTGCTCAACGGCATTGTGGATCCAGCAGTCATGGGAGGATTTGCTAAATATGAGAAGGTAAAGAACATATT
Organism: Leucoraja erinaceus; assembly: GCF_028641065.1. Lineage (NCBI taxonomy): Eukaryota > Metazoa > Chordata > Chondrichthyes > Rajiformes > Rajidae > Leucoraja > Leucoraja erinaceus. Next base: position 8,212,925 of record NC_073387.1, read on the forward strand.
GGTTTGCTCAAAAGCTTGCTTTAGTAACGTAATCAAGGAACTAGCAAATTGTAAAAGCCCATCTGGTTCACTAATGGCTTTTAGGGAAGGAAACCTTTACAGCAACTCACAGAGTAAACCATCTGATCGGGATACACACAAAAAGCTGCTGTAACTCAGCGAGTCAGACAGCATCTCTGGAGAAAAGGAATAGGTGATGTTTCGGGTCGTAACCCATTCTCAGAAATTTCATGTTTAGGAAAGAATCGCATTGGAGAGCTGACTGAAACATAAAAGAATGAGGAAACTAAATTCAATTTTTGAGCAATCATTTGCGATATTTCTGCTCCTATATGGGCTCATTGTGCTAACCCCTGCTTGGTGTTATTTTATTACACGTTTATTTTTTAAGATTGTGTGCTAATGTTTTAAAAACAGCTGCTAGAAAAGAGAGACCCACAGGATGAGTGTTATATAGCATTCACAGTGGTGGTCTAAGTTAAATGGCTATTGAAAATGCACATGGAATACTCAACTGAAAAACAAAGAAACGTTACTGAAGATCCAGTTTGACAGCTGGAATCTCACATTCATTTCTGGCCAGCACTTCAGAAGGATGTTAAGGAGGCAGAAGAGTTGTGGCTTTGACAAAAAGAATGAGAGACCTTGGGTGTATGAGAGGATAGTGATAGGGAGAGGATGGAGTGACTGAGGGTACGGGGGTCAAGCAAGGATGGAAATTTCTGAATCAAAAAATGATTTTTATGAATTTGTTTGAAAACACACACACAAACACAAATGAATGCGTTTGAAAACACATACACATTGACACAGATACTCACATACACAGATTTGGCACACAAAACATTCACACACATGCATGTACATAGAGTTGCACACATGCATATACAGTACATGCATACACTTAGCACACCTTCACATACATCTTCACACTTATACATCCACATGTGCACACACACATTCAGATGTGCATGCATTGTGTGTGTATGTGAACCCAGACATGTGTGCGTGCACGCATACACTCAAGCATAATGCATGCAGTGTGCGATAAAATGGGTTTATTTTGATGTGAGCTATGAAATGATACATGACATTGGATGGATATAAGCTCATAGGGACAGATTAGATTAGTGCAACATTAGTTTCTTTCATGCTTCATTAAGGAGAGAATCAGATACTGTTACAGGTGATAAAAATGTAATGTGCACATGTCCAGTGAAAATGTAATGTACATCAAATGCCCTGTTATTGCTCAGGGTACAGATAATATAAGAGCACTGAAGGAACCTGATGATGATTGGTCATTAAGTCATCTGTGAAGCATGGTTTACAGAACACAGCAGTACATAAAATGCACATAATAGAAAACACTCTCTAACAAAATATACATGAACCCAAAGGAAGGCACTGGTGCCCCTAACCAATTATGGGGCATCAAGTAATGTCTTTCAACTGAGTTACAGCAAAAGAGTCAGCCATCTCAACAGACCCATTGCTCGTGGTAATCTAAAGCTCCAGTCGTTTACACGAATAAAATGCAGACAATGCTCAGAATAAACAAATAGTTGAGCAATGGCCATGAATAGAGGCTCAAGCAAGTCTCTGCAAGTCCTATGGGGCGGAGACTTTAGATTCAACTGAAGAAATATCCAACATTGCAACAATAATTTTGAAATAAATAATTCCTGTGTAGCAAAGATCTAATGGGGTATCACAGTGTTGAAAAGCATCACTTCTTTCTTTCCAGTATTGTTTTATCTGTGTGGGAAGGAACTGCAGATGCTGGCTTAAATCAAAGATAGACATAAAATGCTGGAGTAATTCAACGGAACAGGAAGCACCTTCCCGGGAAAGAAGGAATGGGTAACGTTTTGGGATGAGACCCTTCTTCAGACCTAAAGACATCTGAAGAAGGGTCTTGACCCAATAAGTCATCCTTTCCTTCTCTCCAGATATGCTGCCTGTCCCGCTGAGTTACTCCAGCATTTTGTGTCTATCTTATTGTTGTATCTGTAATAGCTTATAATATGCCCAGAAGACGTGTGGCATGCACAGCCTTCTTTGTGGAGAGGAGGACAACTCTTCTATTTGATTTTATTTGATTGTGCACGCCGGGTTGATTGCATTCGTCCAAACAGGGTGGACCACGTGAAGGTTGCTATCTTCCATCCCTAAAAACATATTACCTAATGTTGACACAATTGCAATCTCTTTCAGGTAAAGATGTCTCGATTGTGAAATAGCACCTTGTTGTTGATGAGCTGGTTGTTGTCCTTTTCCTGACATCTGGTGCTCACTCTTGATATCAGGAGTCACACAACAACATTGTTTATCCTTAATGACATAAATTAGAGCGGAAAGCTTCAATCTACAACCATCATGGAGCAATCTCATTCAAACTCAGAATATGCCGTGCTAGCTAATTGTTACTTTGCTATTTAAGGAGGCACTCCGCCGACACCAGGAGACATGACTGGGCAGCTATAAACCCAGACACCTTCCAAAGTCCATCTCCGTCATTTAGCTGCTGAGTCATCAACTGTGGTAATTCTCCTAAGTGGTAATTCTGCTGGATCTGGTCTACTACTGTAAATAGCTCAGTCGAAGCTCCCCCTAGTCTAGTTTCAGTCAATAAACTACTGAATCAAGCACTTGAGCAACTAAACTTTATTTTGGATAACACAACACAAATTCCCCTATACAATACCTAACCATCGCGGGTTCGATCCTTGTATCTGCTTGGCCAAGCCCTTCTAGCCTCAGTATTTAAGAAGAAACTGCAGATGCTGGATTCTAGCCTCATGCAAGCAGAGACACTCCAAAAGGTCACGCAGTCCCAAGCGTTCTTCCAGTAGATCGACATCGAGGGAGCTACCTTTTATAGGTCCCCGAACCTTGAGGGGCTGATCCACATGGGGGTGGTCTCCATACGGTCCAATAACACATATCGATTAACACAGTACATGATAGACAGTTCCCTAACCCAATAACACAATAACTAATTCAATGTATCCGACGAAGCTTCTAGATGGAAGTTAACAGAGATGAATTATGCAACATGTGTCCTGGGATTCAGACAATCCAGACAAAGCTCAACATCTCAACCAATGAACAACTATCCAAATAAGGGTTTGCAACATTATTTACACAATGTATATCTGGTTTGCATTGACCCAATCAGTTCCATGCAATTTACACCTTATTGTAAGAACCAGCAGATGTCTCATGCTTTCCCTGCAGCTTTTATCTAGGCTCCAGACAAACTGGCACCATTCAGCAGCTTGTCCCAGTTCTGCAAAAGGCACATTTAACTTGACCAAAATGGCCTAGCTGCACAGAAGCCTTTACTCAATTTTAATGTCCTGACTGCTCCAATTTAGCCAGGATTAGCACTACTGGAGCTACTGCTGAAGCCCTGACAGGGAACTCAGTGTGGGTTGAGAATCTCAATGCAAAGACATCCCTAGAGGATATTGAGAGACATTGCATCCTACTTGAACCTCACAGATGAACAATGCATTGGTCGGCTCATGTTCTCCAAGACTGTTCTCGCCGAGATGTATGATCTTCTGCAAGAGGGTCATTTATCACACTTTCCCTACTTGGACTACTCTCTCCATCAGGATCAAGCACACTCTCATCTTCCCTGTCACAGGATCTTTCTATGTGGCCTAAGCAGATCTCAGCATGGTCTCCCAATACTCTGCTCACCACAGCATCAGAGTTCACCCAAGCATTATATGTGCAGAGAAATAATCCCATCTGCTCGGTGCAGTGATATATCAGATACTGGATGTGCCAACATTGCTGGTTAATGTTAGCATAGACAACCATTGATTACACTCTTCTGCTGATAAGGATCTCAAGCAGAACTCATATCTTTTCATCAACAAACCTGCAGGAAAGGTTTCCACTCCTGTCATGTGCAGATCTTTGTGGGCATGAGAAGAATTTCATATTGGCGAAGTACGAAGGAAGGCTCTAGGAAGCTCCTCATGCAAAGTGAGTCTGCACAGCTGGGTATTTTCAACATCCATCACTGCCCAGTGTTGATGAATCCCAGGGACCAGAATTTACTCTCCTGGCTCCTCACACCAAGGCGCTCCGATACGATAGCAGCTGGGTACATAAGGCCATAAGGAATAGGAGTAGAATTAGGCCATTTGGCCCATCAAGTCTACTGTGCCATTCAATCATGGCTGATCTATCTCTCTCTCCTAACCCCATTCTCCTGCCTTCTCCCCATAACCCCTGACATCTGTACTAATCAAGAATCTATCTATCTCTGCCTTAAAAATATCCACTGACTTGGCCTCCACAGCCTTCAGTGGCTAAGAATTCCATAAAGAATGTGTGCCTTCTGTGGCAAAGAATTGGTACAAGTACAAAAGACATGCCAGTACTGGTGCAGGAATGGAAAATGGCAATGGATTCCCCATGGTGGGATTCTGCTACCTGTATTACTTGGGGGTCAGCTTGCAGGACCTGGAGGTTTCATTATTGTGTCATGTAGACTGTCCAATGCTGAAAACCATTTACAGAGGGAGAAGGGCATAGAGGACCAAGAGCTTTGAGGTCACGAGGTGAAGACTGAAGCGAGAGCAGGAAAATTTAAGACTGGCAAGGGATGTCCTTGCTCAATGTCCTTGGAAGCAAGCATTACCAGCACTGATAATCAGCCACTCCAACAGGAAGTGAGGCTTCTCTTGAGGAACCAGCCAGATTATTGCAGCCAATTCAAACAATGTGATTCTCTTAATTTGCCAATCAATACTATCATAGTACATTAATAAAGCACAGAGCCCAGGCCGTGCATAATGTCCCTCTCATCCTGCAATGAATATAACATATGAAGTTATAACTCTCTGCTCTGATTATCACAATGACAATATCTCCATCCCAAAGAGTGTCTCCTTATGTATGTCCTGTGAATAGTTGTGTGTAAATCGCGCTGACCTATCCTGTCAGGAGATTAGTTATTTTTCAGCAATCCCCAATCCTGGAGGACATCTCCTGCCTGGATCCTATGGTGGTTCTATAAAGACTCATGACTCCCCATCCCTCCAAACCTCTTGGCACTTGGGACCTTATGTATCTCATCGAACAAGGCTGCTATCTTCATCATTGCAACCATAGTGCTTGCTGCAGTTGTGTGGTTACCATGAAACGTGTGCCTTTAAGGCCTATTGCACTTGTGAGTTTACTGTACAGCAAAGTGTGGGAAGCCATGCTAGAATAAGTGATGTCCCACTGAGAATTTTGTATGTTCTGTTTCTGGATGCAAATTGTCTGAATGCGGTGTCACCATAGATTTGTGTTCATTTTACTCATTTTTCACACTCATAATTTTTCATAGCATGATACAGTATGTAACAATATTTTAACACATCAGCAACACGTACCAGCCAGATTCTGGCAGGAGTATTTAAAATGGGCTATCTTACAAAAACACTTTGATACTATTTAGGTAGAAGGCAATGTGTGGTTTTGAATCCATAATTAATCTGTTCTTTCAGGCTTTTTTCACAGAGGTTTATTCAAATGAGCATGCAGGAGATTGGGAGAAACTGGCTCGATTAAAGGATCTCATAGCATGGCAGGTAAGAATAGAGCATGGATCAGTGCATCAAATCCTTTAAATTCTTGCACAAACACCTAACTCTTTAATATACTCATATGTTCCATATTGATTCCACTAAGATTCATCACACAGTGGATAGATACAAAGTGCTGGAGTAGCTCAGCGGGTCAGGCGGAATCTCTGGAGAAAAAGGATAGGGGACATTTCAGGTCGAGACACTTCAGACTACTTCAGTTTGAAGAAGGGTCTTGGCCCAAAATCTCACCCATTCTTTTTCTCCAGAGATGCTGCCTGACCCATTGCGTTACTCCAGCGCTCTGTGTCTTTTTCAGTGTGTGATATTTGTTTTTTAAAAATTTCTTGTGAAATCCTAGCACCGATACTGCAGTGACATGTTACAAATCAGAACTGGTTCTTGTGGCCCCTAGATGACTTGCCTCAGCTGTCAGATCATAGGTTGTCGCCAACCATTTTCATTGAACTAGTTTGTATTCACATCCATACATCTTTAGATGTTTACATTGATCTAGCAATAATTCCTTCTGCAACAATGCTATTTTTTTTAAATCAAGAACCCTGTATTTACATGGGTAACACAGCATAACTGGTAAAGATTCACAATCACTGATATAACATCTAATTATGCAACAAAGCTTCAGTGATTAAGAATCAAATCCCCTCTTCTAAAACAATATAATGTGGAGTTAAGTAGACAACTTCCATATGCTAATTCTGATAACCACTAAACAAAAGTGTTATTGAACCACAGTAGCAAAAAACACACTTGGTAATATCCCCCTGATTTATTTTCAGATTTTTTTACCATTGTGATCAAAAAATAATGCTTAGTTCCTTAAAACTCCAGGATAATCCCAAGGCATTGCCTGATCCTATCCTTTCTCCTGGAAGCTTTGTGAATAGGAGCAAAAGACAGAAAATGTGTGCTGCATTTTTGGACTGCATTCCTGTTTGAGAAGATTTGGTGATTTTTGGTGAAGGCAGTAATAAAATATATTTTCCGAAAAGGATAATTAGTATAGAAGTTGGGAGGTCAGGTTCCAGTTATATTAGAGGCTGGAGAGACCACATTTAGAATATTGTGCTCAGTTCTGGGCATCATGTTATAGGAAAGATATTGTCAAGCTGGAAAAGGTGCAGAGAAGATTCATGAGGATGTTTCCAGGACATTGCTATAGTGTGAGGTTGAGCAGGGTAGGAGTCTATTCTTGGAGCACAGGAAGATGAGGGGTGATCTTGGATGATGGGGGGGCAGTGTTAGCTGTGAGGAGGATGCTAGGAGGCTGCAAGGTGACTTGGATAGACTGGGTGAGTGGGCAAATGCATGGCAGATGCAGTATAATGTGGATAAATGTGAGGTTATCCACCTTGGTGGCAAAAACAGGAAAGTAGATTATTATCTGAATGGTGGCCGATTAGGAAAGGGGGAGATGCAATGAGACCTGGGTGTCATGGTACACCATTCATTAAAAGTAGGCATGCAGGTCCAGCAGGCAGTGAAGAAGGCGAATGGTATGTTAGCATTCATAGCAAAAGGATTTGAGTATAGGAGCAGGGAGGTTCTACTGCATTTGTATAGGGTCTTGGTGAGACCACACCTGGAGTATTGCGTACAGTTTTGGTCTCCTAATCTGAGGAAAGACATTCTTGCCATAGAGGGAGTACAGAGAAGGTTCACCAGACTGATTCCTGGAATGTCAGGACTTTCATATGAAGAAAGACTGGATAGACTCTGTTTGTACTCGCTAGAATTTAGAAGGTTGAGGGGGGATCTTATAGAAACTTACAAAATTCTTAAGGGGTTGGACAAGCTAGATGCAGGAAGATTGTTCCCGACGTTGGGGAAGTCCAGAAGAAGGGGTCACAGTTGGATGATCAGCCATGATCATATTGAATGGCGGTGCAGGCTCGAAGGGCCGAATGGCCTACTCCTGCACCTATTTTCTATGTTTCTATGTTTCTATCTTAGCAGGAATAGATCGGGTAGACGCACAGAGTCTCTTGCCCAGAGTAGGGGGATCAAGAACCCGAGGTTATTGGTTTGAACTGAGAGGGGGAAAGATTTAATAGAAACCTGAGGGGTAACTTTTTCACACAGAAGGTGGTGGAGGTATGGTATGAGCTGCTGGAGGAGGTAGTTGAGGTAGGTAGTATTGCAATGTTTAGGAAACATTTGGTCCAGATACATGGATTGGACAGGTTTAGAGGGATATGGGCCAAACTCACTCAGGTGGGACTAGTGTAGATGGGACATGTTTGTTGGTGTGGGCAAGTTGAGCCACAGGGCTCTTTTCCACACTAAGTGGCTCTATGATATTAACTTGTCTGTTGACTGTTGTCTCATAAGGAGTTGTGCTATGAATGATCCTCCATGACCACAAAAGAATAAGATCGCTAGCCCCATATTTGTGGCACTCAGGTTTACAAAGTGCAAACTTAAGCTTGTTTTTATACATATCAAAGCAGAACATTTCGGGATCAATGAGCTTGGTCCTTAGCTCTGTCACCACCCTTCAAAATACAGCAGTAGCATCTACCTTTCACCAGATGGCACCTGGTGACTGTGATTTGCTGTTATCAACTCACAGGAGAAAAAGCATTTCACGTTGATAGACACAAAAAGCTGGAGTAACTCAGCGGGACAGGCAGCATCTCTGGAGAAAAGGAATAGGTGTCGTTCTGGGTCGAAACCCTTCTTCAAAATGAGAGTCAGGGGAAAGGGAAATGAGAGATATAGACAGTGATGTAGAGAGATATTGAACAAATGAATGAAAGATATACAAAATAGTATCGATGATTAGGCTATAGGCTGTGTGAAAACGGGTTAGACAATGACAATCAACAAGACTGCTTTGAAGCTCGTACAATGACGGGTGGGGGCGGGGTGGAGAGAGAGGGAATGCAAGGGTTAATTGATGTTAGAGAAATCCATATTTAAATATGAGGTGCTCTTCAATTTGCACTTGATCTCACTGTTTTCACGCTGACTGGTTCTCAGCTGTTACTCACTAATACTCAGCCACAATCTTGCTCTCTCCAGGATGGTGGGATCTGGTGGTACCTGTGATTCTCAACACATTGAGCCCTAGGTTTCAGTTTTGATGCCGAGAGCAGTCAACCAGGCAATCCTCCAGCAGTGGTGTTATTGGTGCCAGAGTGGCTCTGCCGAGGCCCACAGTTCAAATCCATGGCCCAGTTCTAGAACTGTGATAGATTATGGATGGGGACCATAGTGAAAGAAATATGCATAAAACTGCCAAATCCTCAAAAAAAATCCTTTCACATCATAAATATTTTAACTGGTCTGAAGCACATTGGATTTCATTCACTCTCTGTGGTCAATGTGATGTCTTCTAAGATAGTTTTGCAAATGAACCAGTCTCAATCATGAAAAAAAACACATTTCAAGACATCATGCGACTGATTGGGGATGATCAGCCATAATCGCATTGAATGGCGGTGCTGGCACGAAGGGCCGAATGGCCTGCTCCTGCACCTATTGTCTATGTATCTATGTATCTATGTATCTATGAGATGGTTAAAGACAAAGTCACAAGGCTAGTAAACATGATAACCCTTTTATCCCCAAAGTAAATGAAAGTAAGTTGGAAACCATTCACCGGATTTTGCAGAGCTGGGATAGTATCCCTTCCCGAAAACCAATCCTACTGTGATAGTTACAATGATCTGGGGTTGCATATGGTTCCAGTGAGGTATTTGAGTATCAGTGTGCTGAGAATGTTCTCCATTTCATCTTCACCAGCTGCCGCTGCTCGGAGCCGGGATTAAACTTCATGGGAAGAGGGTGACAGACGACCTGCGGCCATTCCATGATCGGATGGAGGAATGTTTCAAGCAGCTAAAGATCAAAGTAGAGAAGGAGTATGGAACAAGGGAGTTGGTAAGAGGACTTGAGTCACGGCACCTCGGTTCATGCTTGGCAAAAATGAGCAATGTTGCAGGACCTTTCCTCCAGTGTATATTCTATCACATAGACCAATGGTGTAGAGGGGCAGGAAGCATTAATTATGGGGTTCCCTTCCCTGAAAATGGAGATCTGTTGTGGAGACATTGCTTCATAATAAATGCTCTCAATTCTTTTTATAATTATCAGCTAAGGGTGCAGGGTGTAAGATACCCCAGTAGAAGGAAAGCTCATCACAATCTTGTTTAGCTCCACAGATTTCAGAACAGTAAATAGAGGTTTGTTGATTTTGAGTAACAAAGGCACTGATATGTTTGTAGTGAATTCCCCTGCTCAGCACGTTAACAAAAGCCTTAATTCAGGCAGCACATTGTTTTGGTCCAAGCCTGAATATTGTTCTGGACTGCAGAAGGTATTTGTGCTTTTTGTCAGTGATTAGGGACATGCATTTTGTTTGCATCTGGCATGAAGAGCAGGCTGTGTCTTGTTCGACTGAGAGATGCCTCGTAGAGTGGGTCATACACTCATTCAGTGCTACACCCCTGAAGCAGTTAGGATCAATGGGGTTAAGGGTCTGGAGTGGGACATCAGGCATGGGGCCATTGGCATTATTATCAATCCAAAGTTAATTTCCCGCTGACTTCACGCCTGCTCTCCTGGATTTATCTTACAGCCGGATATTGATGACAAACGGGCAAGTCGGCCAAGATCCATGCTGAGGTCCTACCGACAGGTGTCCATGATCTCCCTCTCGTCCATCAACGCCGAATGTAGCACACCGACCAAAACGAGTGCTGAGATGTAAGGCACAACGATAATGTCATTGCCACTATTGGCAGTATTTATCAGCACACTATTAGCTGTTAAATTAGAAGAAACTAAGATTCTTGCTGTTTAAGAGGGAACTGATTCTTGCTGGCTGTGAGATGCATATTGTGAAAATATATAAGGTTGCAGGAAGACTTGCCACAATCCTCAAACTCTGAACATCAAGGATTAATATCTGTGTAATTATTGAGAGAATCAGAGGTACAGCAGCCCAAGAATTTATATAAAAATTAATGGCAAAGATATATTTTGTAATTAGCTATAATCCACATACATACTACACCATCGCTTTCAATCCATCCTAAGTCTACTCACTTAACCCATGCCTAACTCAATAGCTACCACAGTATCCTTCCTTCCCAAATCCCCACCTGAGCTGAGTGTCTGGTTCATCCTATTCTACACACCCACCATGCACGTGGCACAACGCGTGCGTCGTGACGCATAAATTATGACACGTAAATTACGCGCAAATGACGCCCAAATTATGCGCAAATGACACCCAAGTGGGACAGGCCCTTAACCTACACCCTCACAACCAATAACCATCCCTTCGTAACCAATAACTACACCCTTACAACCTACCTCTCATGCCAGTAACCATCCTCCCACAACCTGTATCATCCTTCACACCTCGTAATCCAACCCCTCACAACCAGTAACCGCTCACTCACTACCGGCACCCAAATTAGTGACCACAGTTTTCAATTAGCACAATCCATTCACAGCCAGTAACCATCGCTTAAAGCTAGTAACAATTCAACAAATCTACGTATGAACCAACCTCATAAAACCTGTAACCATATGCTCATAACCAAGAAATACCCACAGCTCCAAATCGTTTCACATGGACAATTATCCAGGAGTTAAGATTATGTGGGTGAACATTTTAGTCTGGAATTCAGTTCAGTTTAAATACACGAGGTGTTAAGGAGGATGTACTGCGAGTTGCACAAAGGTGATTTTCTTCTGTTTTGCTGCATGTATCTGATGCACTAATGTGGGGAGAATTCTGATTACACATGCAGCAACCTCCCGGACTTTTGGCCGCACATGAATTGTCGATGTTGTTCCTGGTCCACGTGGGAGCAAACTTCTACAACATCTGTGATCCTTGCTTCTGTGTTGCTTAAAGTCAAGTCAAGTCAAGTCAAGTTTATTTGTCACATACACATACGAGATGTGCAGTGAAATGAAAAGTGGCAATGCTCACGGACTTTGTGCAAAAAGACAAACAAACAAACTATAAACACAATCATAAACACACACATATATTCTTTTACATGTTAAATATTGGAAGGAAAAACGTTCAGTAAAGTTAGTCCCTGGTGAGATTTACAGTCCGAATGGGCTCTGGGAAGAAACTACTTCTCAACCTCTCCGTTCTCACAGCATGGCAACGGAGGCGTTTGCCTGACCGTAGCAACTGGAACAGTCCGTTGCATGGGTGGAAGGGGTCTCCCATGATTTTATTGGCTCTGGAGTTGCACCTCCTGATGTATAGTTCCTGCAGGGGGTCGAGTGAAGTTACCATAGTGCGTTTGGCCGAACACACTACTCTCTGCAGAGCCTTCTTGTCCTGGGCAGAGCAATTCTTCCCAAACCAGATGGTAATATTAACGGACAAGATGCTTTCCACAGCCGCTGCGTAGAACCACTGGAGGATCCTCGGAGACACTCTGAATTTCCTCAATTGCCTGAGGTGGTAAAGGCGCTGCCTTGCCTTAATCACAAGTGCTGCGGCGTGTGATGTCCATATCATATCCTCAGAGATGTGGACTCCCAGATATTTAAAGGAGACTCTACTTGATCTCGGCCAATGAAGTTCTGCATTGGCATCCTGCCTCAGCTGGACATCTGCTACATGGTATATTTAAAAGGCCTTCCCTTCTAAATCCACACTCCCCGACTTTACACTTACAGTGATGACAATCTCTGTTCATCTTCAAAGGCAACTCTTCCCGGAGATGTGACGACATCCCCTTCCAATTACCGACTCATTCCAACATCCATCCTCATTGCCAGCCACTCAGCTTGATGTATTTACTGACCTTAATTTCAGACCCTCTTCAATCATTCCTGAGCCCTCTTCTAATACCCATTGCTACCTCCTACAACTGGACCTTTCTGTGCATAAAACCCCTCAATGGCCTACCCAATCTCCTGGTTAGTAAATACTTTCATTCTCCTTCTCATTCCCTTTCTGTCCTGGGCCTCCGCCATTGTCAGAGTGAGGCCAAATGCAAATTGGAGGAACAGCACCTCATATTTTGTTTGGGCAAAATATAGCCACATCGGAATGAATATTGATTTCTCTAACATCAAGTCACCCTTGCATCCCCTCTCTCTCCGTCCCTCCCCCACCTACGACATCTTACCAGCTTCAAAGTCATCTTATTGAGTCTCATTATCTGTCTCATTTTCACCTGTGCCACAGTAAACAATGACCTGTTTCCTTTATCATCGTTACTTTTTTTGCATACCTTTCATTCATTTGTTCTTTATCTAATATATCAATCTCCATCTCTCGTTTCATTTGACTCTCATTTGAAGATGGGTCTTAACCTGAAACGTCACCTATTCCTTTTCTCCAGAGATGCTGTCTGACACGCTGAGTTACTCCAGCTCTTTGTGCCTATCTTCAGTTTAAACCAGCATCTGCAGTTCTTTCCTACACCCCTCAATCAATTGTTTGTTGACCCAATGCAATTCTCCTATTGAACAAACCTAAAACAGATATCTTTCAACTTCTGGTCAAAGTACATGCGCCACAGTACTTACAGGTCTTGTTTGCTTTTTTTTGTGGATGAAATGAAATTATAATGTATCTTTGACTTAACTCCCACCAGTTTCACTCTCGTCTACTTCAGCTACAGAAAGAATGTCCAAAATATCTTGGCAGTTGAACTCTTTATTAGTTTGATTAACCAACTGGGAGTAGTTTATATGTTAATTTGTGCAATTAAAATCAACTGATTGAACTGGGTACTTACGTTACATGTGTGTTCCTTACATCCTTGCAACAGCTCAATCCCAGACAGCCCGAGACCAAAGACACCGATCCTGAAGGTGGAGGAGAAGGCACCCGACAGGCCCATCAAGGAGGAAGGGGAGATCAAGTTAAGGAAGGAGAGAAAGCGGCAGAAGAGGAGCAGTGTGGTGTTTGCTGATATCAGGACAGAGCCGACAGAGTCCAAAAGGGTAAGCTGTGGAGGCAGCATACACTGCAGGAGGAAGAAACTAGCTTTACATAGTCCTGAGCAAATATAAATGTGCTGGAGTAACTCAAAGCGGCAGATGGCATCTTTGGAGGGAATCAACAGGTGGCGTTGAGGGTTGGGTTCCTTCTTCAGACTGATGGGGTAGAGTGGAGAGAGCTGGAAAAGAGAGGTGGACATAATCCTGTTCCTCTGCCATATGCCACGCTGAACAGTGTCAGCACAGAACATGGACACAAAAAGCTGGAGTAACTCAGCGGGACAGGCAGCATCATTGGAGAGAAGGAAAGGGTGACATTTCAGGTTGACACCCTTTTTCAGACAGAACAATTTGAGTCTCCACCACAGGAAGCAGGCATGACATACTCCAACATGCAGACAAAGAGATTGTTTTTTGATCAAAGGCATGAAGTTCATATCCTTAACTGTTGCTCACACTCCAAACTCCAGCCAAAAGCAACTCAAGATGCCAGTAAACCAATTAACTTTGTCTCTCCATAATCCTATGATCCTTTGAATTAGCAACAGTGGAACTTTGCTCTGTTCTGGGCACCTGTCAGCCGTGCACATCTGCAGGTTAAAACTACACACAATAACTCTGTGACCTTGAATTAGGTCCAGGGTGGCCAGTACGATAAACCTTCACCAAGTTACCTTTCGCACATTGGTGTGGGAATGACATATGCAATGCAAGCAACTGATGAATTAAAGTTGCAATGATGGTACAGACAAAGATGAGTTGATGTCCTTATATAAGACATAAAGAAGAGACCGTGTGGTAGAGGTGTTTAGATTCAGGTACCCCACAGAGTACGTGAAGAGAAAGTTTCCAATGGTTTTTGGATTGCTAATCAGCAGGCACATCTTTAGTTGATAAATAGATAAATCAGAGATGAATTGAAAACCTACCCAAAGTGCAAACATTGTGATACAGCTGTACATGTCGTTGGTGAGACCACACTTGTAACATTGTGTGCAGTTTTGCTTGGCCAAATATAATAGGAAGGATGTAATTAAGTTGGAAAGGGTGCAGTAGTGGGTTTTATTGTGAGGAGAGACTTTATAGGCTGAGACATTATTCTTTGGAGCGTAGGAGGATAAATGATGACCTTAATGAAACAAACAAAATCATTAGGGGCATCATTAATGTGAATGCTCACATTATTTTTCCCAGATTAATGGATTCTAAAACTAGAGGGCATAGGGTTAAGATGAGAAGGGAGATATTTAAGAGGGGACGGCTTTTTTGCTCAGACTATAGTCCGTATCTGAAACAAACTGCGAGAGAATGCTAGAGCAGCAAATATATTTATGCTTTTCAAAGGACATCTGAATGGCGTCGAGTTGGGAAAAAGGGAAGTACAACGGGATCTGGGGGTCCTTGTTCATCAGTCAATGAAAGTAAGCATGCAGGTACAGCAGGCAGTGAAGAAAGCGAATGGCATGTTAGCCTTTATAACAAGAGGAGTCAAATTTAGGAGCAAATAGGTCCTTCTGCAGTTGTACAGAGCCCTAGTGAGACCACACCTGGAGTAATGTGTGTAGTTTTAGTCCCCTAATTTGAGGAAGGACATTCTTGCTATTGAGGGAGTGCAGCATAGGTTTTCAAGATTAATTCCCAGGATGGCGGGACTGTCATATGCTGAGAGAATGGAGCAGCTGGGCTTGTACACTCTGGAGTTTAGAAGGATGAGAGGGATTCTTATTGAAACATGTAAGATTGTTAAGCGTTTGGACACGCTGGAAGCAGGAAACATGTTCCCGATGTTGGGGGAGTCCAGAATCAGGGGCCACAGTTTAAGAATAAGCCATTTAAAATAGAGACAAGGAAACACTTTTTCTCACAGAGAGTGGTGAGTCTGTGGAATTCTCTGCTTCAGAGGGTGGTGGAGGCAGGTTCTCTGGATGCTTTCAAGAGAGAGCTAGATAGGACTTAAAATTTGCGGAGTCAGGGGATATGGGGAGAAGGCAGGAATGGGGTACTGATTTGGGATGATCAGCCATGATCACATTGAATGGCGGTGCTGGCTCGAAGGGCCAAATGGCCTACTCCTGCACCTATTGTCTATTGTCTATCTGTGCAGAAATACAATATGGATAGGAAGGGTTGAGAAAGGTATGGGCCAAAGCAGACATATAGGCCTCTCCCAAAATGCTAACCTGGTCGCCATGGATAAGTTTGGCCAAAGGTCCTGTTTCCATGCTGTATGACTTTATGATCTTCTGCAGTTTAGTTTAGTTTAGTTTCGAGATAAAGCACGGAAACAGGTCCTTCGGCCCACCGAGTCCGCACTGTCCAGCAATCCCCGCACATCAACATTTCCATACACACACTAGGGACACTTTACACATATACCAAGCCAATTAGCCTACAAACCTGTATGTATTTGGAGTGTGGGAGGAAAGCAAAGGTCTTGGAGAAAACCCACCGGTCACGGGGAGAACGTACAAACACCGTAGAGACAGCACCCGTAGTCAGCATCGAAACTGGGCTTTTGGTGCTGGAAGCGCTGAAAGACAGCAACGGCTGTGGCACCATGCCGCTCTGTATGTATTCAATGGGCTAAATTTCATCCATACAATCTGTTCCTTCACATGTTCCATTACTGACTTCTCTCTGGCCGTATGGGTCTACATTGCCTCGAAGAATTATACTCTGTTGCTTATCAACAATGGATGATAGTTGAGACCAAAGCAACCGTGAGCTGCATTCTGCAGTCTCACAGACTCTTCCATGTCTTCATTTTTTTTCAATTGAGAATGTATTTACCTGGCTATCCTCTCTCAGACCCAAGCCATCGCAATCTGCCATTTGTGTACACTGTGTTTTATAGCAGTGAAATACCAGCAACAATGAAAAGCAAAACAATGAGTTTGCAACTAGTTCCTACTGGGTTTGGTTAGACTACGGTTCAAAAAACTGGTTTAAGATTCAACACCCCTTGACAATCTGATGATATGATGAGCGTTTGATGGCACTGAGCCTGTGCTCACTGGAGTTTAGAAGGATGAGGCGGGACCTCATTGAAACTTGCCGACTAGTGAAAGGCTTGTATAGAGTGGATGTGGAGGATGTTTTCACTAGTGGGAGAGTCTAGGACTAGAGGTCATACCCTCCGAATTAAAGGATGTTCCTTTAGGAAGGAGGTGAGAAGGAATTTCTTTAGTCAGAGGGTGGTAAATCTGTGGAATTCTTTGTCACAGAAGGCTGTGGAGGCCGTCAATTGATATTTTTAAAGCAGAGATAGATAGATTCTTGATTAGTCAGGGGTTATGACGGAAAACAGGAGAATGGGGTTAGGAGAGAGAGATAGATCAGCCATGATTGAATGGCTGAGTAGACTGAGTATTCTGCTCCTATCACTTATGACCTTATGACAATCCCATAAAAAGACTATGGCTTGGTTGGCATGGGAACCAAATGCTACATTCTCAATTGAAATGCTACAAATGCATTTCGTTGTCTCTGTACTGTACACTGACAATGACAATTAAATTGAATCTGAATCTGAATCTGAATAGGAGACTATTGGTGACCATGGGATTGGGCCTTTTTGCAAGACGGGGGTTTCTTCTCTGTATTGCCTGCCCTTGGAATGTTATAGTCGGATAGTGTAGAGGGAGCTTTACTTTTTAATAAACTTGTGTCGGGCAGGAGCTTTACTCTACAATCTGACATAAGATCACGGATCAAAAACATTGTCTGTTATATTTTCCACTAATGCCGCCTGAGCTATTGAATCTTCCCAGCATTTTCTGTTTTATTTCCGATTTTGGTTATATGCAGTTATTTTCTTTTGCTCAGTAATGTATTTTGGCACATTTGATGGTACATTGAACAGGATGCTTGTTTCGTTCTTAAATGCAAAGTTCCTGATCTAGACTGAAAACAGTTCCCTCAACATGTATCCATTTTCTCAGATGAACACTGTCTTCTTAACAACTCCCACCCTACTCACCACAGCCCCTAACCCTTTGACATGAATGTTTTTTTGCCTTTTCCAGCTGTCAAAGAAGCAGGAGTTTATGAGTGACACAAACCTGTCGGATGCTGTTGAGAAGCGCCCATCTTCAATGCTCAAGCAGATGAGTTTTGCAAGCAGATCCATGCCAACAATCCCAGGTACAGTTGACAATAGACAACAGGTGCAGGAGTAGGCCATTTGCCCCTTCTAGCCAGCACCACCATTCATTGTGATCATGGCTGATCATCCACAATCAGTACCACATTCCTGCCTTCCCCCATATCCCCTGACTCCGCTATCTTTGAGCTATATCTATGCTGAAAGCATCCAAAGAATTGGCCTCCATTGCCTTCTGAGGCAGAGAATTCCACAGATTCACAACTCTGGGTGAAAATGTTTTTCCTCATCTCCGTTCTCAATGGCCTAGCCCTTATTCTTAAACTGTGACCCCTGGTTCTGGACTCCCCCAATATCTGGAACATGTTTCCTGGATCTACTCTGTCCAATACAGTACATGTTTCCTGCATCTACCCAGTACAGAGAGATCAAGGTACTAACATAGTAGATTGTCGAGTGGTGACGCCATCAACTGTACAATACAATACAATACAATACAATACAATTTATTTGTCATTTGGAGCCCGTTGAGGTCCAAACGAAATGTCGTTTCTGCAGCCATACATTACAAAACGAAAAAGAAGCGAGACACAACACAATTTACACAAACATCCATCACAGCGCTGTGATGGAAGGCAAAAAACTTATCTCTCCCCTGCACTTCCCCCCCCGATGTCAGAGTCAAAGTCAAAGCCCCCGGCTGGCTATAGTGATTGTCCCGCGGCCATTAAAGCCACGCCGGGTGATACAAGGTCGCACACTGGGTCTTGGTGTTAGAGCCCCGGCGTGCGCTCGCAAAGTCCCGCGGCCATTCCAAGCCGCGCGGGGCGATGGTAAGTGTCCCCGCTCCCGGCGCTCTTCAACCCCGCAACTCGGGCGGGAGAAGTCGCCGCTGCGGAAGCCCCGAAAAGCGGTCTCCCACGAGGGACCCGCGGGCTTCCGGTGTTGCCGTCCACCAGGCCCGCGGTTGTAGCCTCCGAATCTCCGGGGGTCGGGTCGCAGCAGCGCTCCACCACTGCTTCACCCGCTCCGGACTCGGCCAGCTCCGCGACGGTGAGTAGGTCCGCAGCTCCGCAACTGGAGCCCCAGGTCGTTCCTGTTGGAGGCCGCTCCACGTTGCAGCCCCAACGACAACGGAGACCCGACAAGAAAAGGTCGGGTCTCCCGTGCAGCGGAAAGATTTTAAAGTTACCCCACCCACACCCCCCACACACATACCCTGACAAAAAAAATAAATAAAAACTACATAGAAACGAGACAAAAATAATAAAAATACAGACGGACTGCAGAGGCCGCTGCTGACGAGAGTCGCGCCGCCCACCAAGTATGGCGGCCTCGCCAGTAGCTGTCTGTCCTTTCATTCTTTTTGTTATTTTTAGTCTGTCTAAAAGTTTCTTTTTGGCAGTCTTTTAATCTTTTTTATGTGGGGTGGGGGGGGGAGGGGGAAACCGTTTTCTAAGTCACTACCTGGTCGAGGATGCTTCTTTTCTCTGAGCCACATCTTCACCCCACCTTGCGGCCTACCATCTGGATTGGCGCGGCCTTTCCTGCCGGAGACCGGTGAGAGCTTCACTGAATGACCATCGCGGAGAGGGGGATGCCTTACCGGGTCGCCGTGTTGGAGCTCGGCCTGTGGACTTCGGAAGCCGCAGTATCTAGTAGGAAGCGGTCGATTCGGAAACTCCAACCCGCTGAGAGTATTCTTCCGATGTCGGTGCTCCGATCATCCGATCATCCCGGTGAGAGGGCCTGAAACATCGGGCCGCCGTTGCGGCGACTGCGGAGGCCTGAATAGGCCCCGACCACGGGTGAACAAGAGGAAGATGACTGAACTTTGTTGCCTTCCCTCTCAGTGGGAAACGTTGATTTCGCTGTGGGGGATGTTTTTATGTTTTATGTTAAATTTTCTATAGTGTTGTGTTTATCTTATTTGTGTGCTAACCATATAACAATTACAGCACGGAAACAGGCCATCTGAACCCTTCTAGTCCATGCCAAACACGTATTCTCCCCTAGTCCCATATACCTGCGCTCAGACCATAACCCTCCATTCCTTTCTCGTCCATATAACTATCCAATTTATTTTTAAATGATAAAAACAAACCTGCCTCCACCACCTTCACTGGAAGCTCATTCCACACAGCTACCACTTTCTGAGTAAAGATTTTGTGTCTATCTTTAGTGTAAACCAGCATCTGAAGTTCCTTCCTACACATTGTATTACATCACCTTCTCAGGCATGTTGTACTGAGCAGTTCATGCCTCAAGATACTCACAAATAACAACACGGCTAATTCATAAGCTCCTCCAAGACCAATGACACTTTAAATGGAATCAGCTTTACATTCCAATCATCTTTATCCAGATATAAATGCTGTCAAACAACCTGTTCTGTAACATTTCAGAATAAGCATAGGGCTGACTTTCCACAATTTAACTCCATATAATCTTTTTAATCCTTAGGAGGTTAAAAAATTACATAAATTAAGATCACATCCAAAGGATGAAATCTATGGCAATGCAGCACTCCCTGAACCACACACTGGATCATCAGACAACATTTGCCACATACTGTATCTGTGCGGTTTGGACTGACAAATTCTGATTCCAACAATCCCGACAGAGTCAGAGCTGACAAGACAAATAGCAATTAAAAACAGGGGAAATGTGTCGGAAGGAACAGCAGTTGCTGTTTAAAACCAAAGATAGACACAAGAGGGATATGGAGTAACTCAGAGGGCCAGGCAGCATCTCGAGAGAGAAGGAATGGGCGATGTTTCGGGTCGAGACTCTTCTTCAGATTGAAAGTTACGGGAAAGGGAAACGAGAGATATAGATGATGATGTCTAGGGAAAGAGAACAAATGAATTAAAGATATACAAAAAAGTAATCTCTGAGGGGGAGCAGTGAGAGAGGGTGTGGCAGAACGCTCGTCTGAGAGAGGAGCAGAACATCTTCAAAGTAGATATACCTTGAGAAGATTTTGCAGTGGAGCAGACAAAATGTGTAAGAAGGAGCTACAGATGTTTGGTTGAGGTGGATAGAGTGGCAAAATATGCTTGGATTCATTAAGTGAGGCATTGAGAATAAGAACCAGGAGATCACGTTGCAGCTCCATAAAATGTTGGTTTGGCCACATTTGGAGTATTGGGTGCGATTAGTACCAAAACATAGCAGTGCCTGCATGTGTATTATATGCAAACAGAATGTTACTGTGCAGTTGCATATGTGATAAATAAAACACCATTGAACCATTGCGTTCTGGTCAAATATTACAGGAATGATATGGAGGCTTTGGAGAGGGTGCAGAGAGGTTGACTGGGATGGTGCCTGCATTAGAGGGCATTAACTATAAGGAGAGCTCGGACAAGCATGAATTGTTTTCTTTGGTATTGGAGGCTGAGGTGCCTCCTGATCGAGGTTGATGAAATGATGAGAGACATCTGTCGGATAGACAGTCAGAACCTTTTCCCCAGGGTGGAATTTCCTAATATTAGAGAGCATAAGGTCAGCGGGAGAAAGTTTAAAGGAGATATGTCAGGCAATTTTTTTCAACATAGAATGGTAGGTGCCTGTAACACAATGCCAGGGATGTCGGTGGAAGCAGATATAAAATACATTTAAGAGGCTTTTAGATAGACACATGAACACACAGTGAATTGAGGGAAATGGAATATGTGTACATCCCTCATTTGAGGATTAATTTGAGTGGGCTTCATGTTCGGCATGGACATTCTGGGCTGAAGGGACTGTTGTTGTGCTCTTGTGTTCAATGTTACCACTAATCTAGACTCTAGATGGCTAGCCTGGCCTATGAGTTGTCGGGTTTTTGACAACTGTGGCTGTTGGCTACTGACTTGGGACTGAAGGCTCTTCATCAATTACAGAGAGATGTGTTTCTCATTACTTATCCTATGCAGCTCTAATTTTTGCTGTGGCAAATGGAGGTGAAGAACAATCCTTTGAGCAGAATGCAATGAAGAGGATGAGTCAGCAGATGTTTGTGATGCCCCCAGAGGATGAGGGAGACAAGAAGGGAACCCTGAAAAGCAAAAAAGCTTCATTCTTTAAGAACCGGGTGAGTTTTTGTTACCTCAGATTGAATTCACGGAATACTCATTCCTGGACTAGTTGGTGTTTAGTTTCGTTTAGTTTAGAGATACAATGCAGAAACAGGCCTTTCGGCCCACCAAATCCACACCGACCAGCGACCCCTGCACACTAACATTACCCTACACACACACGGGACAATTTTCATTTATACCAAGCCAAGTAACTTACAAATCAGTAAGTCTTTGGAGTGTGGGAGGAAACCGAAGATCTGGGAGTAAACCCACGCAGGTCACGGGGAGAACGTTCAAACTCTGTACAGACAGCACCAGTACTCCAGAATGAACCCGGGTCTCTGGTGCTGTAAGGCAGTAGCTCTACCATTACGCCACCGTGCCACCCATTTATTGAAGAATCTTTGTTATTGAAGAATCTGGCTATCACAATCAACTTCCATTTCACCCAACATGCACGTCATCATGGGCTATGCACCTTCTATCCACATTAATGTGGCGGGAGCGATATTTCCAATTCTCTATGTGCTCTGGTAGTGAGTCTTAACTGAGAAATTGTCCAGTTAGACAGGTATAGGGGAAGCCTGTTCAGCCATTTATTCAGCTCATGGCTTCTCTGTGTCTCAATTCCCGGTATCCTTTTCATGCAAATTATTCCAGACTTTCATCCCCATATCTCTTAGTCGGGAAATACATTCATCTCCGTTCTCAATTCAGTCAGTGACAAAATCTCCACAGCCTTACAGAATTGAGTATTTCTGTGAGATTTACCACAAAGAAACCATTGAGCTTAGTGTCGGGAGAGAGAGTCCCAAGATAATATGAAGAAAAGATTCCTAATTATACTCGAAGCTGTGAGATATCTGTGACTGGGGCACAAGATCCAGGTGCTCACACCTATCTACCCCAACACCCAGCATCACCAATATAATTCATTATCAGGGTGCTTTGCTACTTCGAAGGGAGCCTGCAATATGTATCTGCTACCCTTATGTTCCTTGGTGGTAGAGGCCACAGGTTTGAGAGCTGCAATTGGAGATCCTAACCAAAGTGGTCCATTTGATCCCATCCACCTCTTTGTCCATCCTCATGAGCATTCTACAGTTGTAGTGTGTTGTCTTTACAAAGTGCTCTGCACCAACCTGCCAGCTCAGTTTTGGTAACTCCGCCCAAGTCAGGCTTCCCACCATCAAGAAGGACAAGGGCAAAAGGAATCTGGTGACAGCACCTTCACAATCCACGCAACAGGCACATGGGAAGTTGTCAGCTTACAGGTCACTTTCTCGATTTGGAACTACATTACCATCGTCTTGTGTCCAGGGCCTGTAACTGCCTCCCGGACATCATCGCGAACATGCGTTCACCAGAGCCCATGAAGGTGACTCAGCATTATCTTCGCAGGGGTGCCCAACAAATACCACACTCAGAGAAACGAATGTGGAGGATGCATTATAAAGTAGTATAGGATTCCGCATTCTTCCTTCCATCACAATTTTAATTTCAGAAATGTGATTAATTTTATGTTTTATTTTTTCAGCTGAGCTCAAAAAGCTCAGAAGACAAGTAGTCCAGGGATAAACATCCTTCACGGGTCCGTGAACAGGACTAGTTGGTGTGGCCTGCCTGACTGAGGAAATGCAGCACCTGTGCCTCAGTCATCTCAATACAAACATCAATATATTTCTAAACCTTGTTGGTGTACCATTTATGCAGCAAATGCAAAATTTATTTTTGTTTTAAAAGCTCGTGTTCAGTAACATTAATCCCATTCTGCTGGGATACTCAGAAATAAATCACATTGAACAGTTGTGGTATGGTTTGGTCTCTTATACAGTCTCCGTTCTCCAGAGGCAGCAAAGGTTGCTATGGCAATACAGAATCATGAATGAATCAGTGGTCCGTTTTCGACAAAATGAATTCCTAAAGGTTTGGGAATATGAAGCATGAAACACACACAAGGGTCCATCGTGTTTCGTGACTAAAGATGAGGCCCACAAGTTAGACACAAAATGCTGGAGATGCTGGGTCAGGCAGCAGCTCTACAGAAAAGGAGTAGGTGACGTTTCGGATCGAGACCCTTCTTCAGACAGAAAGTCACGGGAAAGGGAAACGAGAGATATAGACGATGATGTAAAGAGATATAGAACAAATGAATGAAAGACACACAAAAAAGTAATCACAGACGGGGATCAGCGAGAGAGGGTGTTGCAGATCTCATCCTGAGAGAAGAGGAGAACTTCTAGAACGAAACATCACCTATTGTTTTTCCTCCAGAGATGCTGCCTGTCCTGCTGAGTTACTCCAGCATTTTGGGTCTATTTTGGTGTAAACCAGCATCTGCAGTTCCCGCCTACACATGGTGACATAAGTTGTTGATTTTATGTTCTTTATATGCACTGATTAAACCATACTGTCTAATTAGGATGTCTCTAATTAGGATGTGTTGGCAAATGGGCAGGACGTTTCTGAAACGTTGATTGGTACGGCATCCAACCAGCAGAAGGCAATTTCTATGCCCTAAATGGGCAGGCAGCAGGTCACCCAGGAACATGGGACATGGGAAATTTATCCACTTGGGAAGTGGGCAATTGGGTATTGGTGGAGGCCATTCAGCCCTTCAACCAATCCTCCATTCCTTTAGACCAGATCCTCTGTGCGGCTCAATCTCATTTTCCTGACTTTGCTTCATCTCTATAATACTAAAACTCGTCCTATTGTTTGTGTTAGTGCCGGCGATGTGCCGACGATGTGTCAAACTGCTTTTCCTATCTTCTTCCAAACGCTAGGCCACAGCCTTCCCATTTTCACGTATCCTACTCACATTTTCCCCATCGAGACATTCCCACCTATATTTCTGAAGTTATTAATCCTTTAAATTTAAAAACACCCCCAATAACTCACCCATTTTGTCTACAGCCAGGGCCGGGTCGAGTATGAGAACCAGGCCAAGTTGCTGGCCCTGGAACTGGTCTGTGACCTGGATAGGTGCTGGTGCAGGGAATGGGACGAGGATGAGTGAGGGAGATTGGGTGGTGAGTGGGGTGGTAGAGGGAGATGGTGGGGGGGGGGTGTGGAGGAGTGAGATGGGGAGGAGGGAGATGCCTCCTCCCTATCTACCCTCACTCCCACCCTCTCTACCCCCTTCCTTCTCCCTACCTTGCCCTCTCCCTCTCTACCCATCCTTCCCCCCACTATACCCCCCTCCCTCTCCCTCTACCTCTCTCTCTCTACCCCCTCCCTCTCTATCCCTCTCTATCCCCCTCTACCCTCTATCACTACTCCCCCCCCTTCTCCCTCTCTACCCCCACCCCCTCCCTCTCGACCACCTCACTTTCCCTCTCTACCCCCCTTCCCCTCCCTCTCTGTCTGCCATCCCAGCCCCCTCACTCTCTAACCCCCCTACGTCTGGAGGAGGAGGAGAAGGAGAAGGAGAAATGAGCCGTGCCTGCGCAGTTGGGAGCAGACCTTCCCCCAACGCAAGATTCCATAATATCTCGATAATTATAAATCTCTGATCTTGTATGTGCATGTGTGCGTGCGTGTGTGTGTGTGTGTGTGTGTGTGTGTGTGTGTGTGTGTGTGTGTGTGTGTGTGTGTGTGTGTGTGTGTGTGTGTGTGTGTGTAATCACATCTGCTCGAAAAATCGACGCCCTAACGTTAACATTTTACATATCCCTGTAGAGTTTTATCCCATGGATTCCGAAATTGCCTCATCTGAAAAATTCATGCATTATTTCTCGAGTTATTAATCAAAATGTTCAAAAATCTGCTTTGGCTAATGACGTGATGACGTCACAATGGCTGCACGCTGTGTTCACACGCTGCGAGTGACATCGCCAGGCCGCGCCACAGGCAAGCACGGTCGCTCGAGCGGCTCCCCTCCTCCTCTCCCCCCCTCCTCCTCTCTCTTCCCCCTTTTCAACCCCCTCTCCTCCATCCCCCTCTCCCCCTCCTTTCTCCCCCTCCTCTCTACCCCCATCTCTCTCCCCCCACTCTCTCTCCTCCCTCCATTCCTCCTGCTTCCCTCCTCCCACTCCCTCCCTCCCCATTCCTCCTGCTTCCCTTCTCCCTTCCCTCCCTCCTCCTCTTCCCTGCTCCCTCCTGCCCTCAACCCTCCCCTCCACCCGCCGCCTCCTCCCTCTCCCTCCCCTCCCCCACCCCACACTCCCCCTCTACCCCCCCTCGCCCCCCTCTTCCCCCTCTTCCCCCTTCTCTCCCCCACTTTTTTTCTCTCTCCCCCTCCCCTCTTTACCCCCCTTTTTACCCACTTCTTTCCCCCCTTCCCCCCTCTTTCCTCCCCCCCCTCTCCCCCTCTTCCCCACCTCTTTCCACGCCCCTCTTCCCCCTCTCTCCCACCCCCCCCCCTCTTTCCCACCCCCCTCTTTCACACCCCCCTCTTCCCCTCCCCTCTTTCCCCACCCCCCCTCGTTTCCCCCTCCCCCTCGCCTCCCCTCGCTAAGACCGATTGCTGACATTTCAAGGGTCATTCCTCATACATTAGAAAATTTAGAAATAGGCTCTTTGGCCCACTGAGTCCGTGCAACCCAACAATCCCCCCCCCCCTACACTATCCTGCACACTAGGGACAATTTACAATTTTACCAAAGTCAATTAACCTACAAACCTGTGCGATTGAGGAATAAAACCCACACAGTCACAGGGAGAACACACAATCTGTATATAGACAAGAGCCGTGGTCAGAATCAAGCCGGGTCTCTTGCACTGTAAAGCAGCAACTCTACCACTGCATCACTGTGCCAACCTTGAGACACATTATTGAGGACAAACCATAGTTATGCAACTCATGCTCAGAATTTTAACTCTTTAAACAAGAATATTATTCAAACCACAATGCTATAAATTGATCAATTCTATAATCCAGAATCATACACAAACACATTTTGGTGTATTGGATTCACTGTTGGCATTTGGTAAGCTGGAATTGGGTACACAGGGAACTGCTGTCTGAAGAAGGGTCTCGACCTGAAATGTCACCCATTCCTTCTCTCCAGAGATGCTGCCTGTCCCGTTGAGTTACTCCAGCTTTTTTGTTTCTAACGGCAGCCAAGGAAAGGAAACATAGAAACATAAAAAATAGGTGCAGGAGTAGGCCATTCGAACCAGCTCTGCCATTCAATATGATCATGGTTGATCAGACCTTAGCAGAACAAAGCTGGTGCACAGAAGCAGCTCAAAGCAGTGAAGGTCCATGCACCATGTGCATGTCAACTGCAAGCATTAGGGGCTCACATTTGAACAAGGTGAAGAAATAGTTGGATTTATATGAAATTTCTAAAAACATATCTGCTGAAGTTACAGTCTCCATTCTCCAGAGGCAGTGAAGGTTGCTATGGCAATACAGAATCAGGAATTAATCAGTGGTCCGTTTCGACAAAATGAATTCCTAAAGGTTTTGGATTATGAAGCATGAAACACGCACGAGAGTCTATCCTGTTTAGTGACTAAAGATGAGGCCCACAAGTTAGACACAAAAAGTAATTCAGCGGGTCAGGCAGCATCTCTGGAGAAAAGGAATAGGTGACGTTTCGTGTCGAGACCCTTCTTCAGACTGAAAGTCACGGGAAAGGGAAACGAGAGATGTAGACAATGATGTAGAGAGGTATAGAACAAATGATGAAAGATATGCAAAAAAGTAATCACAGAGGGGGAACAGCGAGAGAGGAGGAGAACTTTTAGGATGAAACATCTATTTTTTCCTCCAGAAATGCTGCCTGACCCACTGAGTTACTCCAGCATTTGGTGTCTATCTTCAGTGTAAACCAGCATCTGCAGTTCCTCCCCACACATGAGGCCAAAAGTTGTTGACTTTATGTTCTTTGTCGGCACTGATTTCTAAAAACACTCCACACCTGCTGAAGTTACAGTTGTAAAATAAGCAACAAACACGTCCAGTTTCCTTGAAACTCATCAAATGGTACCATGAATCTGTTTTATCCATACAGACGGCTTCCCACTTTAGCGAATCGTCCGAAAGGCAGCATCTCCAATAGCGCAGCACTCCCATGGTAATGAAATGGTGTGTGAGGCTGAACTGTGAGCTCTGAAAGGGCACTTGAATCATCAGAGCTTTTATGGAATCATCTGAAGGTTTATCTTCAATGTACCTGGTAATTCACCTCAAACTTCTTTTCACACAACTCTTCAAACATCGATCCCTTATTCCCTTTGCCTTTAACTTTCTTACCTCTCCGCAAAATAGCTTCTATCTCATTGGGCCACTGGAAAATAACATCCCCCTGTAACCATGGCAACCAGTGTAGGGAAACAGGTTGAACTCGGCCTTGTCTGGCGTTTGAAGTTGACCTTGTACTCTGCTGAATCAAACTTTCTTGGAAGAATGATTCATACAAGATCAGGTCAGCCAGCACACTCAGCAATCACAAGGTTCAAGAATTGCCAGTGGATGAAGGAAGGGAGAGGAGAGCAGAAATGAAACAACATCCAGCAAGAGAGCGAAGATTAATTCTTGAAGGATACAGTATAGAAACAATCTCTTTGGTCAACCGAGTCCACTCTGACCATAGATCGCCCATTCACACCACATCTATGTTATCCCACTTCTGCATCCACTGCCTATATTCTAGGGACAATTTACAGAAGCCAATTAATCTACTAACCCACACATCTTTGGGATAAGGAAGGCAACTGAAGCACCCGAGAAAACTCATGCACCGCAAATCAGTGTCAAACCCAGGTCTCTGCCGCTGTGTGAAGATTCAGCTTCACCATTGTTCTGTATTCACTCAGAGATTAACTTTCAAATTCCGGGACAGAGAAATGAGGAGCAGGAGTTTCCATCTTGTGGTTCTCCATCTTTTAATATGATCACAGCTGAGTCTTCTTCTTCTTTCGTGTTCATCTTCCATGTTTCAAATGTTGACATCGCTGTCATCATCCGTCCTGAAAAGGACGCGAGCTTCCGGCGACAATCAGTGGGTGCCATCACTTGTTGCAATAGATGATGGTGGTAGCAGAATTAGCTCAGGTTACTTCCAGTTTCCATCCTCGCGACATGGATGCTTCTGCTATGGGGACATACATCACAGCTGAGTATCAACTTACATATCATGCTCCCACCTTCTCCCCATCTCCATTGATATTTTGTTTGCAATGAGAAAAATATCTATTGCCTTCTTGGATAGAGTCCTACTGTAGGGAATCAGCACCTTTGGCCCAACATATCCCCTACCATCCTAGATGTCCATCTAAGCTAGTCCCATTTGCTCACCTTTGACCTATGTATATTCCTCTAAATATTTATGATTTATATACTGTCAAAATATATAAATGTTCCATATATGTACCACCTTCTATGTGAGAAAGTTGTCCCTCAGGTTCCTATTAAATCTATTAAAAGCTTAAATCTTAAATCTATTAAACTGTATTCAGTGAATATGTGAATATCTATGTGAATATTGAGTAGGGTGAAATCCCTACTACCAAAAACATCTTTCTCTTTTTTTGCTACCTTTCCTTGAGGAATCATCTGGAGTGTTCTTCATTACTGTGGTAATAGAGTCCTAAACCATTAACGCAATGCTACCTGCCCTTTAATAACTCCCTCCACCGTGCCTGCAGATGCTACACTCGAGAGCACTGAGATGTCAGTTCTACTTTTCCTTCGATCATGTCCCTGTGATGGACACAGTATCATAATCCCTTGTGTTCATTGGCACTTTAAGTTCATCCACCTATGCAGCCAGGCTCCTGGAAAGGCAGATGAAGTGAACCTCTTGCATTAATGTAAATTGAGCATACCTGTCCTGTTACTGATCCTGTTACTTCAAGTCTCAGTGGCCAGTGGGCAGCAGTGATTCATGTCCTCCTACATGTTAGCTAACAGGCTTTAATAGAGCATCCTCCCCCATCCACATTCTGAGATTCTCTATTGAGTGAACAGTCTCTTTAATAATAGGGCTACAAAATCAGACCAGGAATTGGGTATCTTTTTGATTATTTACATTTAAAGATACAGTGCAGAACCAGGCCCTTTGGCCCACCAAGTCCACGCCGACCAGCGATTCCCACTCACTAACACAATACCACACACTGGGGACAATTTATTATTTTTACTTAAGACAATTAATCTACAAACCTGTACATCTTTGGAGTGCGGGAGGAAACCGGAGCACCCGGAGAAATCCCACGCAGGTCACGGGGAGAACGTGCCAACTCCACACAGACAGCACCCACGGTCTGGAATGTTCCTGGGTCTCTGCGCTGTGAGGCAGCAACTCTACCCCTGCACCACCGTGCTGCCCTTCTACAGAGTGGCCTGACTTTCCATGGCTCTAACCACCAGGCACACGCCAGGAGTGTGATGGAAGACTTGCCAAAGCACAGCTCTAAAAACAAACAAAATTATTCAGCACAAAACATCTGCATGGATATATTAGATGTTGCAGATGCTAAAACCATAAGTAAAAAATAAAGTGCTGGACAACTCAATACTCAGGCAGCATCGATGGAAGGAAAAGGAATGATGACGTTTTGGGTCGGGAGCATTCTTTATAGTTATTAGATCTGTTTGTGTAACATCCCATCCACCACACTAAATGTTCATTGCTTCCACCATCAGTGCACTGCAAGTGACTGGAGACTAGATCTGGCTTGTGCTCAGGCAGTTACATCTACACGCATGCAAAATATGGCAAAGCTTCTTGAACTACTTTCCAATCCTCACCACTGGCTGGGTAGAGGCGGGTGGGCAGATGAAACACCATCACCTCCTGGTTCATAAGAGCATAAGGTCATGTGATAGGAGTAGAATTAGGCCATTCGGCCCAACAAGTTTACTCCGCCATACAATCATGGCTGATTTATCTCGCCATCCTAACCCCATTCCCATAACCTCTAACACCCGTATTAATCAAGAATCTATCTATCTCTGACTTTAATATATCCACTGACTTTGCCTCCACAGCCTTCTTTGGCAAATACTTCCACAGATTCACCACCCTCTGACTAAAGAATAATTAATGTTCCCACTCAAACCGCATATCGCCCTGACTTGGACATGCTTTTCTTTCATTGTTGGTTGGTTCTTGAGCTCATTTTGCTGCAGCATTGTTCAGGTATCTTCACACATGGTCTGCAGCTGTTCAAGAACGTGGTTTACCACCACTGTTGTAAGAGATGGACATGACGTGCCTCTGCTTCCTTGACACTGGCTCAGGGTCGAGGGTGAGCTGCTTCAACCTCTATTCTCAGGTGTAGATGCTGCCTGGTTGTGAATACATTGAACATGAGGAGGACATTGCACATCAGTTAGCACATGGGCTTCACAGACAGAGAGACTGAAGACTGTGAATGCAGCATGGTAGCACAATGGTAGAGTTGCTGCCTTACAGCGTCAGAGACTTGGGCTTGATCCTGCCTAAGTTGCTGCCTGTACAGCGTTTGTACGTTCTCCCCGTGACCATGTGGGTTTTCTTCAGTGCTCGGATTTCTTCCAACACTCCAAAGACGTACAGATTTGTAGGTTAATTAGCTTTGGTAAAATTATGAATTATCCCCAGTGTGTATAGGATAATGCCCGTGTACAGGGATCACTGGTCAGAGTGGACAAAGTCGGATAAAGGGCCTGTTTCCACGATATATCTTTAAACTAAACTAAACGAGGCTGGGCTAGACTCTGCTGCACACACTTTGCACACAATTAGAATAGAGAATAGAATAGAATAGAATAGAATAACCTTTAATAATCCTTTACAGGAAATTACAGTGCCACAACAGCTTCAAGACAGACATAACACCACACATTTCAACAGATATCTTCAATACATAATAAGTTAAAATGTTTGTGCATTATAAAACCTTATAGCAGCTGGTATACAAGACTTCCTATGTCTCTCCGTTTTGCACATTGGTGCAATCAGTCTCTGACTGAAGATGCTGCACTTGATCACCTTCAGGGCGTGGAGTGGGTGAGTGGGGTTGGTCATTATTGAGCCTAGTTTTTTCAGAGTTCTGGCCTCTGCCACCTGCTTGACCGTTAGTCGCTCTGCCCCAACCACTGAGCCGGCCTTCCTGGGTATATATGACTGTGAACGATTGCAGGGAAGCATGCACGAACGCACGCACACACACACACATACTTTTGACAGAAACTCTTTGACTTCACGGATCTTTGATTCACACTGGCGTCCCGAGCAGCATAATGTGGTTCTGCAGTAGGTACTAAAGCAAGACCTGTCTAACCACTGCTGGGCATTAACTTTACTGAATAAGCCTTGAAGGGAATGTGTTAGATTTACTCTCCTCAAAATAGGAGGTAGAAACGCATCTCTCTGTAAACAAAAAGTGTATTGTTACAGAAGCTGTGTGTTAGAATTCCTCTTGGAGTTTCAGTCCAATTAACTCCAATCAGATCGAATTTTGGGATGACAGAGCTATTGATCTTTGTTAAATCTTCCCTTATTGATCAGAATCTGCTTCAGTCTCATCTAACAAGCTGCCACTTAGAATTACATTCAACCTCTGATCTGGTGCAAAGTGTCCAGTCAGCTCCAATTCACCACAATGGCCTCAGTGTGATTACTGTCTCAATCTGTCTCCACTGATTGTGGGCAGTGTATAGGGATCTGATCGATCTTACTTTACTCCACAATGTTATTTTCAGACAATGCTGTGAGTACTAGTGCTTCCACATGCTGTATAGTTAATTTCAATGTTCACCTCATTGTTTGTTTTCCAAGATATAAATAATAGATAAATCGTACCCCCACCCCCCATGCAGCTCAAATGGATAAAACATTCCCATTTTCTTTGATTCCCGTAGTATCAAAAATTCATTAATCTGAGCCTCGAAAACAATCAAACCACAAGGATCTCTCAGTTAGAGTTTTCCAAAGATTCACAATCCTCCAAGCTGGGAATATGGAATATAGAAGGGTCTCGACCCGAAACGTCGCCAATTCCTTCTCTCCATGGATGCTGCCTCACCCGCTGTGTTTCTCCAGCATTTTTTGTCCACCTTCGATGTTTCCAGCATCTGCAGTTCTGTCTTAAATAAATAGAACAATACACTACAGGAAGAGTCCTTTCAGCCCATAGTGTTTCTGCGAAATATAATGCCAAGTTATCCTGCCTGAATATGATCCATATCCCTCCATTCCCTGCATATTAATGTGCCTATCTAAAAGCCTGTTAAACACCATTCTCATATCTGCTACCGCCGCCACCTCTGGCAGCACATCCCAGGTATCTGCCACTCTCTGTGTACAAACCTTTCCCCGCACATCTCATTTAAACTTTGCCCCTCTCACCGTATATATAAGCCCACCAGTATTTCACATTTCTACTCTGGGTAAAATCCCTGAAGCTCATCATTTTACATACTTCTACCAAGTCTCCAAACTCTAGAGAAAACATTCCAGGTTTGTCTGAATTAAAATATTTCTCCTCATCCCATTCCCAAATGGGCAGTCTTTTATACTGAGACTTCAACAGAAAAATCAAACTCTCAATATTTATATTGTAAAACCTACCTCTGTGTGTTTCAAGGGGATTATGTCTTGTTCTAAATTCTACTGAGTAAATGGTAATCTTTAGTAATCTTCTTCTGAAGCCAAACCTCCTCAACAAGGAAGAAGACTAGTGAACCAAGTGGGCTGTCCCTAAGAAAGTTTATCCTTCTTTTGGTATTAAGTGTAGATACTGCATGCAAAGTTGCTTATTTTGATCATAGAAACATAGAAACATCGAAAATTGGTGTAGGAGGAGGCCATTTTCCCTTCGAGCCTGCACCGCATTCATTGTGATCATGGCTGATCATCCACAATCAGTAACCCGTGCCTGCCTTCTCCCCATACCCTAACCCCTAGAGCTCTATCTAACTCTCTTTTAAATTAATCCAGTGAATTGGCCTCTACAGCCTTCTGTGGCAGAAAATTCCACAAATTCACAACTCTCTGGGTGAAAATGTTTTTTTCTCATCTCAGTTTTAAATGGCCTCCCCTTTATTCTTAGACTTGGACCCTGGTTCTAGACTCGCCCAACATTGGGAACATTTTCCCTGCATCTAGCTTGTCCAGTCCTTTTATAATTTTATACGTTTCTATATCCTCTCTCATCCTTCTAAATTCCAGTGAATTTCCAATCTTTCCTCATATGGCAGTCCAGCCATCCCGGGGATTAACCTTGTGACCCTATGCTGCACTGCCTCAATAGCAAGGATGTCCTTCCTGAAATTTAAAAGACTATCATTTCTAACTGGAGAAGGTCATGCATGTGAAACCCATCAATTTTCTCACACACAGCAAGATGGGGGATGACTGCAGAATGTCACTGGGTCTCCACCCGATGAAGTTTGCCAATGGCCTCAGGACAGACCAAGCAAGTCCAAATACCTTATCGTCAGGTGCTGTATGCTGCACAATGCAGCAATGCATGGCTTGCAGCCGTGTTGCGAGAGGGGCAGTGAGGACAGCAAGAGACAAAGGAACCCGAAGTAGAGTCTGGAGAGCAGATGGAACAAGAGGAGTAGGAGGAAGAGGATGGCCGCAGGGAGAAGTGTCTATTCAGCGCCCACATCCTCATCTCCCAGGTGGGTGGGGAGGGATGTGTTGTTGACACAGACCATAGTGCAAAGGCACCCCCTGAAGAGCCTGCAGTCCCCAATGCAAGCTGAACAATGCTCTCCAAGCTCTTTACCATTACAACAGATTTATTGTGTTCAGTTCTGGGCACCGTGTTATAGGAAACTTGTTGTCAAGCTGGAAGGGGTACAGAGAAGATTTATGAGGATGTTGCCAGGACTGGAGGGTCTGAGCTACAGGCAGAGGTCGAGGTGGCTGGGACTCTATTCCTTGGAGCGCAGGAGGATGAGGGGTGATCTTATAGATGTGTATAAGATCATGAGAGGAATAGCTTGGGTAGATGCACAGAATCTCTTGCCCAGAGTAGGTGAATCAAGGGCTAGAGAACGTATGTTTAAGGTGAAGGTGAAAAGATTAAATAGAAATCTGAGGGGTCACTTTTTCACACAAAGAGTGGGGGATGTATGGAACAAGCTGCCAGAGGAGGTAATTCAGGCAGAGATTATCCCAACATTTAAGAAGCAGTTGGACAGGTACATTGTTAGGACATTGGAGGGATATGGGCCAAATGCATGCAGGTGGGACTAGTGTAGCTGGGACATGTTGGCCGATGTGGGCAAGTCGGACCGAAGGGCCTGTTTCCACACTGTATCACTCTGTGACTATGCCAAATGGAATACCCCAATAATTAGATGGGGGATCTGAGATGCTGCTCATATATCCCTTACTTCCTGATCTACAGGTCCACATACACTGCATGCAACACATGATTGAATGTATCCCCTGCACCAATTATTTAAAAACCTCGCTATTCCATCTTCAAGTTTCCTTAAGAGTGGTGGATTCCCCCTGTGCTGTTAGAAGGAGTGACGTACAGAGCACTTTGGCGTATCTGTGACAAAATGATATTTCTTTCTGCATTGCTCCATTGCAAGGAGATTCTGGATATGCCAGTTGTAGCGAATTCTCACCATGATGGAAATCAGAGAAAAACTGCTGTAGTGGTAATTAAATATAAAAAACTAAGAATACGAGAAATACTCAGCAGGTCAGGCGCACCTGCAGATTTTATTTGGTTTTTACTAACTTCATTAATGGGTGGCACGGTGGCGCAACGGTAGAGTTGCTGTCTTACAGCGCCAGAGACCGGGTTTGATCCTGGCTACGGGTGCAGTCTGTACGGAGTTTGTACATTCCCCGCATGATCGTGTGGGTTTTCGAGATCTTCGATTTCCTCCCACACTCCAAAAATGTACATGTTTGTAGGTTAATTGACTTGGTATAAATGTTAAAAAGATTGTCCCTAGTATGTGTAGGATATGGTTAATGTGCAGGGATTGCTGGTCGTCACGGACTCGGTGGGCAGAAGGCCCTGTTTCTGCACTATATCTCTAAACAAGTTGCAGGACAGAATGCCCAAGGAGATCCTTCTTCCCTGTGGCTATCAAACTGTCCAACTGCTCCTCCTTCTGTCATGATTAACCCCCCCCCCCCCAAGGGGTAAATAAAGTTTGATCGTATCGTAACTAAACATGTTTAAATTATTTTGCTTCCAGGAATGCCTAACGTGAAGAAGCTCTCCTCTTGGATTAAAGGGTAATCAATTATTTGCATTTCTTATTGTTCTCAGGGAAATTTCAGAAACAGCCATAGCAAGTCTGGAGACTACACCATTATCGGTTGTATACAGGCCACCACTCAATTTTATGTTGATGATCATTAGGCAAAGGTGAATTTGCTCTTTAAATTTGGCTCTTCAAACAGAATAATGTTTTGTCTTTTTTTGGTGTGTGTCTCCATGGCATACTAAGAGCCAGTAAATGAGGGATATGTTATTACTTCAAACATCAGGCAAGCAGCTAACTACAGCAGCTGCAGTTGGGTTTTATTTTTGCCAAACACAGCATATCCCAAAATATTTCAGTGTTCTTTGAAAGGCACAGAGGTCAGAAAATGCTTTGCAAAATTTTCACTGGAATTTTATATGTTCTGTGTCTTCAGTTACCCTCAAAGCAGGAATAAGTAATCACAGATCAAGTACTCGGGAAATGCAAATTCTCAAAAACATTTCCATTCAAAAGCCACACACTAAGGGGCAGCATGGTGGCACAGCGGTAGAGTTGCTGCCTACAGCACTTGCAGAGCAGGATACCCGAGTTCGATCCCAACTACGGGTGCTGTCTGTACGGAGTTTGTACATTCTCCCTGTGACCGCGTCGGTTTTCTCCGAGATCTTCGGTTTGTTCACACACTCCAAAGACGTACAGGTTTGTAGGTTAATTGGGTTGGTATAAGTTGTAAATTGTCCTTAGTGTGTGTAGGATGGTGTTAGTGTGTGGAAACAGGATCTAGTCTGTTTGGACTGGATGGGTCGAAGGGCCTGTTTCCACTCTGTATCTCTAAACTAAACTAATGGTAAAAGGAGAACTTTTTCCAATTTTAACTCCTGGTTAGGGATTAATTGAGCTCAAAATTAGAATCACTTAAATGCTGTTTTATTTTTTCCTTCTGCCCAATGTTATGGAGCAACAAGGAATTGAAATGTATCCTTGGTGATAGGTGAATATCACACAGTGTAGCAGGAATGCCCATGGAATTCAGCTTCGAAACATTGGCTCCATTGAATTCAATGGTTTTAAGAAATGGGTTAAGAACTGAATTTAAGAATGGGTGATCACAAATAAACTGCTACCGCAGAATCTCTTCTCCAAGGAGTTTGACACAACCACCATCATCACATATCTCCCTTCCCCACCCACCAATATCTCCCTCACCTCCCCACTTAAATACACACTCACAGAACCGACCAAATACAAATCTGGGTATATTTGACATGGCTGTTGGGTGTCACAATGTATTGATTCTTTACTTCCAATAAAGTTATTTCATGTATTTTCCAACAGATGGCAGTGAGAAGCCATCAAAAGCTCAAATATTAAATTAACATTATGGTCTGAGAAGGGTACCGATCCAAAATGTCACTTGTCCATTCCCTCCACAGACCGGGTCAGACCTGCTGAGTTCCTCCAACACTTTGAGTTTGAGTTTAAGGGTGGCAGGGTGGGGCAGCGGTAGAGTTGCTGCCTTGCTGTGCTTACAGCACCGGAAACCCAGGTTCAATCCTGACTACGGGTGCTTGTCTGTACGGAGTTTGTATGTTGTTCCCGTGACCTGCGTGGGTTTCCTCCCACACTCCAAAGACGTCCAGGTATGTAGGTAAATTGGTTTGGTAAATGTAAAACTTGTCCTTAGTGTGTGTTTGAGAGCGTTAATGTGCAGGAATCGCTGGTCGGCGCAGACCCGGTGGGCCGAAGGGCCTGTTTCCGGGGTGTATCTCCAAAACAAAAACTAAAAGCTCTTGGCTTTCAACTGAGAAATAGCAAAGATTAAACCTGGGATCTTCTGGTTCCTGCACCCACAACCCAATGGTCCTTCCATGAAAAATACCACAGCAAGCTCCTTTCTATACACTAGAAGCACTGCTCATAACCTACTGGGCCCTGCAGGCCAGATTACAGTCAGAATATTTCAAGAACCTGTTTGGGTTGGTCCTAGGCCTGGTCAAGCTGGTCATCCGTGAGTTACGGTGCCAGGGGGAAGAGGGCTTTGTCCGAGCCAGATGCTTGCCCCTTTGTCGGGGTTACGTCGCGCCCGGGTGGTGTTAGAGAGGGACATAGTTGTATAGTTATTTAGTATATTTGTGAGGATTGTAACTTCGTGGTTTGTTAAATTTAGTGTTATTAGGTGATTTTGTACAATAGTGTTACCATAGTAACACCATAGTACAAAATGTGTTTTGTACAGATTTTGTATAATGTGTTACCACGGTTTTGTTTTCTATCGTGATCGTAATAAAATAAATTATTTTATATTCAATTGGGCAAAGTTTCAGAATGCAATTCTTCTCAAAAAACTTTTGAAATGTTTATTAATCTAGTTAAGAGCTTTGATTTAGAATGGCTTTACTACAGAGTTAAAAATAATTAAGAATAATCGCAATAGAAAAGATAATTTTATTTAGTATTGGGTGTTCAGCGTGGAAACAAGCCTTTCGGCCCAAGTCCACGCTGACTACTGATCACCCGTTCACATTACCTTAATGATATCCCACTTTCTCATTCACTCCCTACACATCAGTGTCAATTTAATTTACAGAAGTAAATTAATTTACAAACCCAAGTATCTTTGGAACGTGGGTGGAAACTGGAGCACTTGAATGACACCCACGTGCTCATAGGGAGAACTTGTAAACTCCACACAGACAGCATCTGAAGTCAGGTTAGATCTGGGTCTCTGGCTTTGCAGGCGGCAGCTCTACCAACTGTGCATTATGCCACCTTAAAGTATTGATCTGATATCTGGTGGGACTATGATATTTTTTCACTCATGTTTTACAACTCTGGGCAGACAGGGCTCCAAATTCATGCTTCTGCTTACTATCATAATTTCAGTGTCTGCTAACTGAGCTGCTGACATATAAAGAGTCTGGATTCACTTAAGAGAACTTGGAATGCTCAAGGCTAGATTGCACCATGTATCTGTTTCTCTCTTCACAGGCCTGACCGCCAGATTATATCTGTAACCGGAGTTACTTCAGATTTCTATCATTTACCATTTGTCGGAAGATAAAATGTCCACCTTAGAACATCCTTTTGCCAATTTTAATTTATGCTGCCATTACCATTTAAATAATGGTGTCATTTTAACATGGGGCTTGACTGGGCAGATTATTTTTCCCTCCTTCTTTTCAACCCGTCCCTCTCAGGGAGAATGTACAAACTCCCTACAGACAGCACCCGTAGTCAGGATCGAACCCGGGTCACTGGTGCTGTAAGGCAGCAACTCTACCGCTGCGCCCCCATATTGGATGAAAAGCTAGGGACGAGTAGCGTCGGCATTAAAAGGAGCAAATTACACCCAAGACTGAAATCATTGGTGAACTAGGACATTGTTGTTTTGTTATTGGTCATGGTTTTCCCCAATTAGTTTTCCCACATTATCTTTTGTAGACAAGCAACATTTACCTAGACTGTACTCTCTGTATTACAGACTCTGTAATCTGCATCCCCATTGAGTTCAAATGTAAAAAGGCACCAGGTGGTGCCTCTTGCATGCGGGATTGTTCTGTGCATTCTGCATTGACCAGGGGGTTGTGCTTATATACGAGAATAGTCTTGCTGAGCTGTCTGCAAAAAATGTATTTCATGTACCTGGTACAATAAATCATCACAAATATATCATTGCTACAAAATGCTCCGATTTGACTATTCTATAGTGACTATATCTTATACTGATCCACTTATGGCCCTGTCCCACAGTACGAGTTCATTCCAAGAGCTCTCCCGAGTTTAAAAAAAAATTAAACTCGTGGTAAGCATGGAGAATGAACGTAGCGGGTACGTCGGAGCTTGGGGACATCTCTTAGCGGCTCGTAACGCTAACGGCAGGTACTCGGGAATACTTGCTAATGGCAGGTAAGCTCAGGAAGACTCGTGAAGATTTTTCAACATGTTGAAAAATGTCCACGAGAGCCACGAGTACTGATGAGCGACCATTACCGTAAATCTCCGAGTTCGAATCAGGGCAAACTCGGGAGAGCTCTCTGGAATGAACTTGTACCATAGGACAGGGCCATTAGCCCCCTTACTCCTTTGATTTCCCACCCAGTGAGCTCGGGGTGCAAACGACATCTGTGAACATGCAGACCTGACATCCGTGAATACGCATTAAAACACACAAAAATAGGCAAAGTCCCATGAAGGATGCAGTTCTTACATGAGCAACTGAGGCACGGTGGCGCAGCGGTAGAGTTGCTGCCCTACAGCGCCAGAGACCTGGGTTCGATCCTGACTAAGGGTGCTGCTGTACGGAGTTTGTACATTCTCCCCATGACCTGCGCAAGTTTTGTCCAGGATTTCTAGTTTCCTCTCACCCTCCAAAAACTTACAGGTTTGTTGGCTAATTGGCATGGTATAAATTGCTGGTTGGCGCAGACTCAGTGGGCTGAGGGCCTGGTTCTGTGCTGTATCTCTAGAACAAAACTGGGGGTACTAGTGTCGAAGGGTAAAAGGTCAACATGGACATAATGGGCTGAAGGGTCTATTTCTGTGTTGGACAACTTCGACTTTATGGCAGAACAATAATAACATAGAATGCTGGAAAAACCCTGCAGGTCAGGCAACATCTGAGAAGAAGGATTATTAATAATTCAGACCCAGGACCCTTCTCCTCCCGCAGGTACTACTTGGCCTGCTGAGTGTTTCCAACATTTTCTTTTTGTATTTTGGATTTCCAACAATTACATTTTTTCAGCTTTCAAACAACTACATTGAGGATATTCCAATTTGGTCACAGCGATGAAACATTTGAGCACAAGGTAACACCTTGGTACATGTGACAATAATAACCTAATACTAATTCCAACATCATGGCTTTCATATACACCTAGGAATGTACGTACGCCACAAATTCACAACTCACAACCTTAATAAATAGTCCAACTCTTCTCTGCTGAACTCATGAGGATTAGTATTTTACTCAATTGCCATGGCTCAGGTACTCTCTCACCTAGGAGTCAGAATGAAGAGGCTTTAAGTACCAGTTCAAGAGGGAACTTGAGCTTCACTTGACGTCCCTGCCGGAGTTGAGGAAGTGCTGCATTGTTGGCTCTGTTTCCGAGGGCCAATGTCCTTTCATGTGGGTGTCATCACTGTCATTTAGTGGGTAATCTCCCTTGGTATCTGTGCAACACTTAGCCATCAATGATGAGCCAAATGGCCTAATTCTGCTCCTATCACTTATCAACGTATCAACTTCACTAATGCAGTTGAATCAGTTAGTATAGCGAGCAATTTGTGGGATAAAATGGTCACTTTATTTCCTAAATTATTCAGGAGACTGCACTTCATAATCAAACAATGAATTAGCCATTATGCACTTTTAGACATCCTGGAATAAGTTAAATTAAAGCAATTCTTTTTGCAGCCATCTAAAGCAATTTACATTATAAATTCACCATCTGCGAATGTTATAACTGGTCCACCTCGCCCTTTTTGAACTCATGAGGATTAGCTGAGAAAGTATTTTACTTTTCAACCTACCTTATTTTAAAGATAGATTTGTTTGGCTTAGATTTCCGTCAAAGCTCTGGAGACAGAGGCAGACTTTCTTCAACACTCCTGTGCTTAAAACTCCCAGGACATCTACAGCTCAGGTGCTTGCCATTAGCAAATGCAGATAATTTAAAATGTTAGCAGTTAACTATAGATAGAAAACATTGTTTGTTGCCTGGTTATATCATTCAGCTCCTCCTGTAACAGTCATCATCACTATCTGGGGTATCTCTATAAGCAGGTAAATAAGCCATGAATGTTGACAATGATAATATTTTATTCCAAAATAGTCTTTTTTCCTGTATTTTCTTGCATTACATGAGACCTCCAGATGTTAAAATACCTCTTTTATTTGTGCCTTACTTTCCACAATGAATGATTAACATGCAGACATTTGTGGATTATAACCTTCCAAGGAGAATAACTTGGCAACATTTGTCTTTGCTATGCAAATATGAAGAACAATCATAAACAGTATGAACCATCTATGGTGAGCATAACCTGAAAAGGGAAATTCTCTTTTTTTCTCTGCCTCTGTTTGTGTGGTTTTGTTTCAGCTGCCAGCTGCAGAGTAACATGTTCCTGACTGGTGGCTTTGTAGCTTTAGTGTATAGTGCAGGATGCAAGGGCTTGCAAGTCTATGAACAACCTCTGCACTGCACTGATTTTGTTCATCAGCTCCATCTCCAGACCCCCTCTGCTTCACCCTTGAGTGGAGCTCTCGTGAATCAACATGGACCGGGGTTGAATGCTGGGTGAGGGCAGGACTGGATGTGTGCACAGATTCCTCAGCTGGCTCAGAGCAGCATGAGACCAAAGAACGGGATCTGGCACAGGAAGTTCTTCCAGTGGCCGTGAAGTTACTCGGGGCAGCGTCCACGGAACTATATCGTGGTGAGTCAGCACACTGAGGGATCAGTGCCTGTGCTGCTCTGGAAACTTGGAATTTGCCTGAGCAAGAACCAGCCCCATGAGCTCAGCACTGACAGAGGGTGTGGTCAGAAAAAAAAAAAGTTTTTCTAATTTGCTCGATTCCACTGTGCCTGTTGTGCTCCCAAAACTGGACAATTAACATGTAAACCAACTCCATGAACTTTAACAGTGGAGAGTAAAAGGCTGACAAAACTATCATTAGAATTCAAAATGTGTAGAATTCAGGGTTTTAATTCTCTTCAGCTGCTGGTGCTTCTATTGCAACCAGATCTGGTTGTGAGTAACAAATGTTATTCTTATTTCTAATGTTTAAGAAGGAACTGCAGATGCTG
Organism: Leucoraja erinaceus; assembly: GCF_028641065.1. Taxonomy (NCBI): domain Eukaryota; kingdom Metazoa; phylum Chordata; class Chondrichthyes; order Rajiformes; family Rajidae; genus Leucoraja; species Leucoraja erinaceus. The sequence goes on from NC_073387.1 coordinate 8,255,578, forward strand.
GAAAATCGAAGGTAAACAAAAGTGCTGGAGAAACTCAACGGGTGAGGCAGCATCTATGTAGCGAAGGAAATTGGCAACGTTTCGGGTCACTCCAGCATTTTTGTCTACCTTCTTATTCTTATTTCTAAGGTAGACAAAAATGCTGGGGAAACTCAGCGGGTGAGACAGCATCTATGGAGTGAAGGAAATAGGCAACGTTTGGGCCGAAACCCTTCTTCAGTCAGATGGATTCTTTGCTTCTGGGAGTATTTTTGAAGAGAGGCAGATTAAAGGAATGGGTATTGAGTCATTGGAGGAATGGATATTGAGACCAGGGAGGTGGCCAGAAGAATTAGTTGATCATCGGGGCAGGCATCCTATCTGGATATGCCCATTTCTTCTCTCCAGAGATGCTGCCTGTTGATGTGTTGAATGCTGAATTACTCCAGCAGATTGTGTCTATCTTTGGTGTAGACCAGCATCTGCAGTTCCTTCCTACAGTTGGCCGATGGGCTTTGGGTGGCTAAAGGTTGAGAAGGAATTGACAAATTGGTGGGATTTCAGGCTGGTGGAGGAGATTAGAGAATGCAAAAGGAAGGGGACAAGGGAATTACTATCACTTCATTGAAGGGCAAAGGAGGTTCGGGGTGGTTATGCAATGATGCTAAAAAAAATGTTGCAAGGTTAAAGACCATTCCACAAAACAGGTGAATCAGGGATTTGAGGATAAAGATGAGAGCCTGTCAGTGGGATCAGTTATGAGTTACAAGTTTAGTTTAATCTTACATGGTACAGTGAGAAGCTTCTGTTGCATGCTAACGGAATCAATACATGTTTTCAATCGAACCATCTATAGTGTACAGATACAAGATAAGGGGAATAATGTTGGGGGATAAAGGGTCCTCAGATTCAAAGATTCAGATGCAACTTTAATTGTCATTGTCAGTGTACAGTACAGGGACAACGAAATGCTGCCCTACATAGGACAGGATGGCATCAGCTGAAATAAGTAAAATGTGCTGTTTATAAGGACATTGGAAAATCAGTCCATTGTTAACAAAGGGCGTGAAAGGGGTTTCTTAACAACCAGGTTGGGGGGAGGGTGGGTGTGGGGGAGAGAGAAGGTAGAGTGGAGCGATGTGGATTGGCAGTCTCAAGATGAAACAAAATACTGAAGCTCATTGTTAACGGAAATCTACTTCCTCGCTGGTTCTGCTCCAGTGCTGGATTCCATCTCTGTCAGCAGTCTTTTCATTTTTGAGAAACAAGTGAAGGAATGAGATTAGTGGGATTGCTCCGAGTTCTGGTAGAGGAGTTGAATGCTGAGTTACTCCAGCAGATGGGCCAAATGGCCTCTTTCTATGCATCGGGAAATGTGAAAGTCTGCAATCTGTGGACTAAACATTGGACGCAAGTAGTTCATGAATGAAGGATGGGAGAATTGCCTGGCCATGGCTATATTTTACCACATAGTGGTGTTACTAGAGATCTAAATGAAAACTTCTTCTTCAATCACAGGATAGCAAAATGACCTAATCTTTGACAGGAACCTGCAACATTCACTGCTCCTCAGTGGAAAGCAGCAATGGAGTGACGTTATAGTGCACAAGGGTTGAGTTTCCGCACCACCATTGGACCCCAGCAGCTGAAGGACACTATTGCACAAGCTCAGCAAGGATGGCAGAATTGAGCAATCAAAAGGAGCTGAGTTAATGGGCAACACAACTGCAACGTTTAGTAAACAGGCTGCACCCAGGAAGCAGCTGACGGACTGTTGGAAATACATTGGCCTTTGAAATGGAAAATATTGCACGAAATGTTTGTTACCATAACAAAGAAGACTAGCTCAAAGCCACTTCCATTGACCTTTGGAGACGGATTTTTGGGTACTTTTCATTCCCTTATGTATTTTCTTTCTCTCATTTACTTAAGGTAGCTCAAAAATAAAAGATACCTAGTTGGCACTATAATTATTTTTCACCAAAGTGCTATTTTTGAACAGTAGGGAAAAGATGGGAGAGGTTTGTTTCTCATCATCAGCAAAAGTATGTACATGAATTCTAGCTGCTTCATGGACTGTACTTTGCATATTCAGCTGTATTTGATTTCAATAAAATGCTATTGCAATTGGGGGTAACATACAAATGTGAATTGGGCGTACACAAAAATGCTGGAGAAACTCAGCGGGTGCAGCAGCATCTATGGAGCGAAGGAAATAGACAACGTTTCAGGCCGAAACCCTTCTTCAGCCCAAAACGTTGCCTATTTCCTTCGCTCCATAGATGCTGCTGCACTCGCTGAGTTTCTCCAGCATTTTTGTGCACCTTCGATTTTCCAGCATCTGCAGTTCCTTCTTAAACAATGTGGATTGAGAATTAGTTAACAGAAAGACAAGCAAGAGTTGGAATGAATGGGTCTTTCTTGGATTAGCAGGCTGTGATTAGCGAAGGTTCCACAAGGATTTGTGTTTTGTCTCAATAACATCATTGATTCAGCCGAGGGACCAAATGTTCTTTCACCTCCTTCATGGAACTTGATCAAAAGCATTTGTGAAATATAAATGCACTACATCTATTGGTTTTACCCCTACATCCTGCTCAAATTTATATTCATATTTACTCCATTTATACCTCACACTGCCTCCGCATGGCCAGCAGCATAATCAAGGAGGAGACGCTCTCTGGCCACTCCCTCGTTTCCCCTCACCCATCAACCAAAGGGTATAGAAGTGTGAAAACGCACGCCACCAAATTCATGGGGCAATTTCTTCACCAGCTGTTATCAGGCAACTGAATCATCCCTACGACAATCAGAGAGCAGTGCTGAACTACTATCTACCTCTTTGATGACCCTCGGACTATCCTTGATCAGTCTTTGCTGGCTTTATTTTGCATTAAATGCTATTCCCTTATCATGTATCTATACACTGTAAATGGATCGATCGTAATCATGTATTGTCTTTCTGCTGACTGGATCGCACGCAACAAAGGCTTTACACTGTACCTGAGTACACGTGACAATAAACTAAACTAAACTGAAGAATTGATAATACATAAGAAGGTACACAAAATTGCTGGAGAAACTCAGCGGGTGCAGCAGCATCTATGGAGCGAAGGAAATAGGCGACGTTTCGGGCCGAAACCCTTCTTCAGACTGGTATTGATAATACATGATTTATTATTAATCACATAACAATCACACATGATTTTTCTTTCATTGATTCATTGTCAACTCTGCCCATTATTTTCTTCTTGATTTCATATCCTTTAATGCAGATTCCATTGTTTTCCCAACTGTCAATGTCAGGTGTGGTCTGTTTCTAAGTCTGGTCTGTGGATTAACTCTGAGTATCAACAACTCAAAACCACCAAGCTTATCTCTGCAAAAGCAAGTGTATTTCATCCTTATAATTCTTCTCTTATAATGGTTCCAACATGCCAGCACGAAACTCACTTGAGTTAGGTTGGCTGATTACATTAATTGACTGAGAATTAAAGTGGAGTGCATAATTCTTGTTCTGGCCTCCAAGCAGTTCTGTAATAACATGACAGCTGTGTTCCAAAGAAAACTCTCATTACAGAATATTGTGTTATCATGAAAATAGTGTAAATGGAGAAAAGATGGGGTTAAGGGTTAGAGATTTTCAGATTAGTTTAGTTCAGTTTACTTTGGAGATACAGTGCGGAAACATAGAAACATAGAAACATAGAAACATAGAAATTAGGTGCAGGAGTAGGCCATTCGGCCCTTCGAGCCTGCACCGCCATTCAATATGATCATGGCTGATCATCCAACTCAGTATCCCGTACCTGCCTTCTCTCCATACCCTCTGATCCCCTTGGCCACAAGGGCCACATCTAACTCCCTCTTGAATATAGCCAATGAACTGGCCTCAACTACCCTCTGTGGCAGAGAGTTCCAGAGATTCACCACTCTCTGTGTGAAAAAAGTTTTCCTCATCTCGGTTCTAAAGGATTTCCCCCTTATCCTTAAGCTGTGACCCCTTGTCCTGGACTTCCCCAACATCGGGAACAATCTTCCTGCATCTAGCCTGTCCAACCCCTTAAGAATTTTGTAGGTTTCTATAAGATCCCCTCTCAATCTCCTAAATTCTAGAGAGTATAAACCAAGTCTATCCAGTCTTTCTTCATAAGACAGTCCTGACATCCCAGGAATCAGTCTGGTGAACCTTCTCTGCACTCCCTCTATGGCAATAATGTCCTTCCTCAGATTTGGATTAGGTTGAAACAAGTGAAACAAGCACTTCGGCCTACTGAGTCCGCACCGACCAACGATCCTCACCCATTAACACTACGCTACACGCATTAGGGACAATTTTACATCCACACCAGGCCAATTAACCTACAAACCTGTACGTCTTTGGAGTGTGGGAGGACACCGACGGTCTTGGAGAAAACCCACGCTGGTCACAGGGAGAACGTACAAACTCCGTACAGACAACCATCCATTGTCAGGATCGAACCCGGGTCTCTGGCACTGTAAGGCAGTAGCTCTACCTCTACACCTCCCTGCTGCCCTATATCCACACTTAACATTTTTATTCCTACAGGATTTTCAAAAATAAAGGTATTTCTAAAAGCTATATTTATTTTTTAACTGCCAGCTTAAAGTATGTAAGGCCAAGTGTTACATTGTTTAATAGCCTATCATTGCATGTGTAGATTTAAATGATAGCTCCTCAATCACAATGAACACCTGACTGTTAGTTTTTGCAAGGCAGCTTTTTTTTCTCTGCTTGTCAATTTCCAAATTAATATTTAAATGGTTCTCTAGTTCTTGACTTAAATTGCGTGTAACCATTTTGTCCCGTGTAATACAAGCAGCGTTCTCTAATTGATCAATCGTGTTATACACAATTTTCCGTATGGATGCAGATGTTATAGTATAACTACTTGTACTCTGTTCTGAGCCAGGTGGCTATCATCTGTAGGAGTACTTTATTACAACTCTAGACCTCGCCTACCGTCTGTCTGTCCTTTTCGCCTTTTCTTTCTTATTTTTAGTGTGGTTAAAAGTTTGTGTTAATGTTCTCCCGTTTGTTTTATGTGGGGGTGGGCAAGGGTCGGGAGAAACTTTTTTTCAACCTCTTACCTTGCCAGAGATGCGATTGTTTTCCGGATCGTATCTCCGGTCACTCTGCAGCCTAACATCGTGGAGCTGGAGGCCTTGCTCGGGCCTTGCTCGGGACTGACTTTGAGCCCCACCGCGGGGCATGGACTTACCATCGGTCATCAAAGATCCTTGCCCTATGATCGACGCTCCATAGTGGCCTGCGTACTTTAACATCAAGGAACTCGCAGTCTCTGGAGAGACAGAGTCAGGAAGCTCCAAAAGCCGCACGACATTCGCTAGGTAGATCGCCTGGCGCAGGGTAGCTGAGATTACCCCCCCTTGATTGCCCCGACGAGGAGACTCACCGCCGGCTACGGGAGTAAGATCGTCCCGTCAACAGAAGGTTAGAGGCCCCCGACCACTGGAGGACAAAGAAGGGAAGAGATTGAACCTTTTTTCGCCTTCCATCACAGTGAGGAATGTGGAGGAGTCACTGTGGTGGATGTTTATGTTGAAATGTATTTTGTGTGTTCTGTTACTTTTTATTGGTGTGACTGTATGGCAAATGAAATTCCTCATATGTTGCTAATAAAGTATGATTGTTATCATGATTGTATATCCCATCTTAGTTTGTGTAACCAGCCAGTCATAAGTTAATTCTGCTGGCCAGTGATTAGTTAGTGGACCACCGGCAAATATCAGGTGCACTTCAAGCAAAGCTGGTTGATTTGATGCCATTTTGTCTTCTGTTAGTTTTCAAGGCATTATCTCTAATTTTTGACAGCACATGTCCCTCTTGTTTAGTTCCTCTGCTATTTCCTCATACTCCATTTTAAAAAGCCTGTCAGTAAAGGGCCCACCTTTGCACTCACATGCCTTACCCTTTATACACACCTATAAAAGCTGCAACAATCTGTTGTATGCTTCCTGTTAGGCCTAATTTCCTCTCATCTGCAATGTTCCCATTATCAAATGTTTGAACACACATTGCTCAGATCTAACATATTCGCCAATCTTCAGACTTTCTGGCTTTTCATAACATTGCATGCTATGTTAAATTTCTCATATAATACATGACTGGACCACGTTTCCAGCAGTGGTTTATGGGCCTCAAAACTATGTAAATTTTCCTAGTTTTTAAATGCCCTCTCCATTTCTTGCTGTTATAAGTTCATAAGTTGTATCCCACTTTCACTTCCACTCCCTACACACTAGGAGCAATTTACAGAGGCCAATTAATCTACAAAACCATGTATTTGCGATGTGGGAGTAAACTGGACAAAACCCAAACGGTCACAGGGAGAACGTGCAAGCTCCACTCAGACAGCACCAGAGGTTAGGATTGAACGCAGATCTCTAGCGCGGAGAGGCAACAGTTCCAGTTAAACCTCAAGTCTTCATTAATGATCGAATAGGTAGCCTAAAAAATGAAATGATTCAATTTATTGTCATTGTCAGTGTACAGTACAGAGACAACGAAATGCATTTTTAGCATCTCCCTTGAAAGGGAGACACAGGGCGTCGCGGTGTGCCCGCGCCTGCCTGCCGTATACATTCCATGTACAGGCAAATTTATAGTAGGGTGAAGATTTGATGCACCTATGCCTTCCAGAGGGCAGCAGGTCAACGTCCAAACGCAGATGGGATGCTTTGATGACTTTGCCCTGCCAAGCGGTAGATTCCATCAGGGAGGGGAGAGGGCAGCCAATGACTGCGCTGTCCTGGTTACCCTCTGAAGCCTCTCCCTGTCTGCCATGTGCAGCTGCCATACCAGCTGTAATGTAGTATGTAGGCTCCGATTAGAAGGTCAGCAGCTAGTCCAGGTTGTGCTTCCTGAGGACCCTCAGGAAGTTGCTGCTGAATGACCGCTGTTGTTGTCCGTCCAGGAAATCAGCAGCGATTCCGGAAGGTGTTGACCCTCTCCACACACTCGCCGTTGATGTGTGCTAAGTCGGTGCTGTGCCTTTGAAGTCCAATGAGCTCTTTTGTTTTCCTGGTGTTGAACCATTGTTTTCTGAGCAGGTTCTTCAGGACTTCCTCTCTGTAGGCTGCATCGTCTCCCTTAATAAGTCCAGTAGTGTCCCTTGCGGTTGTTGTTGTGGGCCGGAATCGTCGTAGGTGTAGAGACAGAATTAGCCCTGTGGGGCGGTATGTGCGAGTGGATGAGAGGTGAAGTGGGGCCTGGTGAGGAAATGTTTTCCAGGCACCTGGGGAGGCCGAGAGTGAGTTTACCAATGACTGCATTATTGTATTAAACGCTAAAATTCCGGACGTAGCTCTGCCCCTGCTCCAGATGGCTCAGCACAGAGTGGAGAGCTACGGTAATGGCGTCTTCTGTGGATTCGAATTGGTTCACTGCTCCAATCAGCACTTCGTGCCTACAGTCTACCTTACTTACTAGAGTTTCTGGGTTCATTACTTGGGGTTCACTGCCAGGGCACCCGTCTGACATCGTGTTCCCTACAGTGAGTGGAGTAGTTACAGGAGCTGAGGTGGGAGGGTGGAAACCGGGCTGTAGCAGGTGATTGCTGCGTTGTTGTGATTTTTCAAAGCGGGAGAAGAAGCAATTTAGCAGGGGATCCACACCACATGCCCATCCCTATCTCATCAGGTGAAAAAAGCGGCGCATCTCTGAGCCTCTGTATTAGTCCTAAAGATTCGAGCAGCCCTGTACAGAGCTCTGTCTGACCTGAAGGCAGCGCGCGGGCTCTGAGGAAAGTCATGTTTTGTCTACAGTCACATTTCCGACAGAACTTGATATAGTCCAGCACCGATTCTATGAGAAATCCTGGTGTTCATGTCCCAGGTGTAAAGCAGTCCTGTAGATTGGAGAGTGCATTTTCAGGCCAGGTTGTAACAGATCTTATGGTTGGCCTGGCACTGCGTCTGAGGGGGGTGTAGGCCAGGAGGGAGAGATGATCATCCATGTTGGCTCTATACGTGCATTGGGTAGACATGCCTTTCTGAGCTGAATGTTCCCATTTTGCAGTACAGTCTTCAAGTTGACCCAAAGTCCCCCAATTATGTGAACCTTTGCCTGTCCGAAGGTGTACCTAAAAAATATACTTTAAATGTTGTGATTGTACCTGGCTCTACCACTTCCTCTAGTGGCTTTTTCCATTTACCTACCTCTAACAATGTGAAAAAGTTGCCTCTCAAATCCCCCTTAGATCTTTCCTCTCTATGCTTAAACCTATGCTCTCCTATCCTGTGTCTTAGTGAATACCCTCCTATTCCCTCCTATCCTGGTGAAACTCACCTACAACTCACCTACACGCCAGGGACAATTTACAGCCATCAACTAACCTAACAATCTGTACCTTTTGGATGTGGGAGTTAGCCGGAGCAACTGGAAGGAAATCCATAGTCTTCATATAAGTTGCATGGAAATCAGTATTGAACTTGGATCGCTGCAGCAGTGAGACACTTGCTGCATCTTTAGCCACCCCCTATTTCTGTCCAATTCAATGATTGCTCAGTTCCATGTCCTTCAGTTTCTCTACCGTGACCTTCGTAGACTTGCTGTTTCCAGTCAGGAACAGAGCATTCATTCCAAATGAATGTTATTAGCACTTACTCATTTTTCCGATGTTTTATATAAACATGCATCAGTAAGCATTAATTAGGACGCAACCGAAATGACATAGGCAAGGTGATTCAATCACAGAGACGAGAATTTTCAAAAAAGTCCACACCAGTCATTTCTATCACAGCACTCTCAAGATATTGCCCACAAATTACAGCTTTTAATGTTTACAGCTGTCCGACAATAATTCAGCTACTTTCCCTAAATCCTGCAATGCAATTACTTTGCAATAAATCTTTCACGTGCCTGAACCAGTTAAAAACCTTCTACACTTGAATGATGCCAGATATAACTCGAGGATGAACATTTCTTGTATCACTAATCTACTACTGAACTGAGGTCAAGGAAAGAGCATTCAGGTCTTGGCCCTGTTTCCACCAATCTTTCCACCACCACGCACAAGAAGCACGAGAAGCGACAAGACATTGTAAGCAGATGCCGAGAAGTGTGTTCAGCTCTGGCTGAACAACTTCTAATCTTGTGCGAGGACTCAATAAGAAGAAGTACTACTGAACTGAACTTGCAGTAGTTGTTCCAGGTCCTTCACATTAGTGCTTAGTACTTACCTATATATTAAAAGTAATTTTTATCTCCTTTTTCTCCCACAGTATGTTTGCAATTCAAACCAAAGTTGTCATTTATGGCATTGCTCAGTTAAACCTTTTCCTCCACCATTAAATAACAACATGTAAAGGACATTTGAACAGGTACATGGATAGGAAAGGTTTAGAGGGACATGATTAGATGGGGCACCCACGCACCCAAGTTGACCCGAAGGACTTGTTTCCACTCAGTACGACTGTATGATTCTATAACCAAAACGTATTCAGAGATGATCTCGATCACCAGGGCAACAGTAATAGGGCATCTGTTTGTTGTCCTTCAAATGAGATGTGAGACCAAGCTTTCATCTGCTCTCCCCAAGTCCCATGATATGCTAAGCTAGCATTTATTGATGGATGAGAATCCAAACACTGGAATGTAATGCTAAGGCTCTACAAGATGCTGGTCAGGCCACAGTTAGAGTATTGTGAGCAATTTTGGGCACCATATCTGAGGAAGGATGTGCTGACTCTGGAGAGGGTCCAGAGGAGGTTTACAAGAATGGTCACAGGAATGAGTGGGTTTAGATATGATGAGCATTTGACGGCCCTGTGCCTGTACTCGCTGGAGTTTAGAAGGATGAGGGAGGGACCTAATTGAAACTTACTGAATAGTGAAAGGCTTGGATAGAGTGAAGGTGGATAGAATGGTTCCACTAATAGGAGTGTCTAGAACTATATGCCATAGTCTCAGAATTAAAGGACGTTCCTTTAGGGAGGAATTCATTTTGTCAGAGGTTGGTGAATATGTGGAATTCTTTGCCACAAAGGTTGGAGGCCAAGTCAAAGGATATCTTTAAAGCAGAGATAGGGCACAGGTGTCAGGGGTTACACCTAGACTTGATGGGCTGAATGGCCTAATTCTGCTCTTATCACAATGACCTTATGTTCCAATTTGGGAGAAGAACCCAGTGTCCCGAACAGAAGATAATTATCAGTCAACATCATTGAAATATAATAGTTATTGATTAAACTACAGCAAGCTAAATGGCCCTTCAGCCCATCGAGTCTATGCCAACCATCAATCACCCTTTCACACTAGTTTTATGTTACACACTTTAGCAAGTGAAAGCAGGCACAGGGGGAGAGAACTTGGATAGAGTGAAGGTGGATAGAATGGCCTCTGCTGGCGACTGACATCGGGAGCTTCAACTGCGGGAGACTGTGGGATTTAACATTTTCTAATGTTAATAACTAATAAGTTCCACTAATAAAAGCAACAAATGTTGGGAAACAACACTCGATAGGAGTGTCTAGGAATATATGCCATAGTCTCAGAATTAAAAGACGTTCCTTTAGGGAGGAATTCATTTTGTCAGAGGTTGGTGAATATGTGGAATTATTTGCCACAAAGGTTGAAGCTTCTGCGATCGAGGCGGTCAAATCTCTTGCGGCTAATTAACTCCCTTCAGTATCTGTTCAAATCAAGGCTGGCATCTAATATTATCCTAACTTCCTACGGTTTTATTAAAGGAAGTGATGTCCTGAAGTCTAACTGGGCCTCAACACTGAATGGTAGAACAGTGCTGTACTGTGCATAAGACTTTCCTCACAGGCAATGCTATTTTTCTACATGACACTATCATGCTATCGAAGCATTTCGAAATAGCAATCTCTTGCGGCTAATTAAAAGTATTTCAAGGCCATCTGATATATCCTTCTGAACTAGTGAATTCACATACTATAAGCTATTTTTTTGGATCTGCTCGAGCAAAAAAAGTATTTCCCAGGAATATTTCCTGGTCACCAAAGGTGGAATGACCAGGACCCAGGTGTGGAATGAGCATATGAAAAGAAGGAAGGCACATTGTGAGGAGGAGAGGGGCGGAGAAGGAATTGCTGGTGGTGCTTGTCAGTTGAAACCCCAGCTGCCACTACTGGAATGATTAAAATCATAGATGTGCAGGAGATTGAATATGCAAATGTCTTGGGCTGGAGAACAAAATTGAGATCTAGAGAGAAAGGAGAATTAGAGAGATTTCAAAGCATGGATGCAAATTTTAAAGCTGTGTCGTTGCTTGACTAAGAGCCAAATTGCTTGGCTGCACTTGTCTCAATCTGACCTGCTTTACATCTTAGTTTCCTTCCCCTCCCTTCTGGGATGGTGCCTGTGGATATCTAGGCCCACCCTACAGAAATCTCCACAAGACCCTTCATCTTTCTACCTCCCTCAGCATGTTTAAGACCCCACTTATAAACCATATTTGACCAAAGTTTTATCCAAACATTTTGTGCTTTATTTGCAAAGGGCCTATTTTGTCGAGCAATATCACAAGATCTCCCTTGTAATATTTATTTACATTAAAATCATCATATGAATGCTGTTTATGTGCTCTACTTGCCTGGGAATTTACGACCAGACAGTGAAGGGAGAGTTGAATTGAATACAATATTTTCCATTCATTGAATTCATCCAGTACTTGCCCTAGAGTATATCAATGTGACAACACATATAGGTTTAGGTTCAGGTGTAATGATGTACAGTGAAAAGCTTTGTTTTGCATGAAACAGAAAATAGGTGCAGGAGGAGGCCATTCGGTCCTTCGAGCCAGCACCGCCATTCATCGTGATCATGGCTGATCGTCCCCAATCAATAACCCGTGCCTGCCTTCTCTCCATATCCCTTGATTCCACTAGCCCCTAGAGCTCTATCTATCTCTCTTAAATCCATCCAGTGATTTGGCCTCCACTACCCTCTGTGGGAGGGAATTCCACAAATTCACAACTCTCTGGGTGAAAAAGTTTTTTCTCACCTCAATCTTAAATGGCCTCCCCTTTATTCTAAGACTGTGGCCCCTGGTTCTGGACTTGCCCAACATTGGGAACATTTTTCCTGCATCTAGCTTGTCCAGTCCTTTTATAATTTTATATGTGTCTATAAGATCCCCCCTCATCCTTCTAAACTCCAGTGAATACAAGTCTAGTCTTTTCAATGTTTCATCATATGACAGTCTCGCCATCCCAGGGATCAATCTCGTGAACTTACGCTGCACTGCCTCAATCACAAGGATATCCTTCCTAAAATTAGGAGACCAAAACTGTACACAATACTCCAGATGTGGTCTCACCAGAGCCCTATACAACTGCATGCTATCTGATCAGATCAGATAATACTCCACATAAGTTCACTGAAGTCAAACGCAAGTACGTGTAGGATGGACTGCAGATGCTGGTTTACACAGGAGATAGACACAAAATGCTGGAGTAACTCAGCGGGACAGGCGACATCTCTGGATAGAAGGAATGGGTGACGTTTCAAGATGAGAGCCATCTTCAGAGCAAAGGCAAAGAACAGTAGAGTCACAGTCATACAGCATGAAAACAGGTCCTTTGCCCCAACTCGTCCATGCTGACTAAGATGCACCATCTAAACTGGTCGCATTTGCACGCATTTGGCCCTTGTCCCTCGAAAGCTTTCCTGTACCTTTTATGTACCTTTCCAAATGTCTTTTAAATGTTGTTATAAAGTGTGGCTTAACTATCTCCTCTGGCTGCTCATTCCATACACCATCTACCCTCTGAGTGAACAAAGTTGCTCCTCGGGTTTGTAATAAGTCTTGTGCCACCCACCTTAAACATATGCCCTCTTCCTGTTCATTCCTCTATCCTTGTGTGAAAGACTCTGTGCATTCACTTCTATTCTATTCCTTTCAAGATTTAAAGGGAGCTCTATTTTGTATATAAACCATCCCACTTCTGAGTCTGTCCCTCAGAACTGAGGGTGATGTGCTTCCACTTCAGGTCTTGGCCCTAAGGTCCTGAGGCCAATGTGCAACCCTCAGTCTCTTTCTCAGTGGAGGCAGAAGTGGTGTGACCAGACGAGTGGATTGGTTATTTGGAAGGTTCTGTGCTCCTTCTGACATTCATCCTTAGCCTTCACACGCCAACACTGGTTACTAAAATTCCAATCAATGATGATCACTACATTTTTTAAGGAAACGTTGGAAACATAGAAGCACGAGTAGGCCATTCAGCCCCTTGAATCTGGTCCATCATTCAACAGAATCATGACTGATCATTAATTTCAGTACCCTGTTCTCATCTTCTCATTATATCCCTCAATAGTGTATACAATCGTGAGGGGAATAAATAGAGTAGATGCACAAAGTCTTTCACCCAGAGTAGGAGAATCAAAAACCAAAGGATATAGGTTTAAAATGAATGGAGACTGGTTTAATAGGAGTCTGAGAGGCAACTTTTTCACACATGGGTATATGGAAGGAACTGCTAGAGGAGGTAGTTAAGGCAGACACTATTACAACATTTAAAAGGCATTTGGACAGGTACATGGTTTAGAGGGTCATGGGTCAAGTGCAGGCAGGTAGGCCTAGTGTAGGTAAGGCAGCTTGGTAGGCATGGGTAAGTTGGGCCGAAGGGCCTGTTTCTTTGCTGCATGAAACTATGATTTTTTCCCATTGGTATTTACAAAAATCTATCTCTTCCTTGAATAGCTTTCATGACTTGGCCTTCACTGTCTTCAGTGAAAGAGAATTCCACATAATTAAATTTATAGGCATATTAACATACTGCCTGTTCCGCTGAGTTACTCTAGCATTTTGTGTCTATCTCCGGTTTAAACCAGCATCTGCAATTCCTTCTTATACAATAAACTATCAGTTATATTAGGTAAGCAGACCATAAGAGTGCAAGCTGAAGGACATAGTGCTGTGCATAATTGAAGTGTTATTGCTGGAGAAGTAGACCCAGGAGAGAACATTGGCTTCGGTTGAATTCCACCTGTAGATTACAGATCGATCTGATTCTGTTTCTAGTCCAAGCTGTATTTCAGTGATGGTTAAAGCAAATGCAGTTTTACTGTGACATGCAAAGTATTCCCTGGGAATGTTTCCCGAGACAGTAGATGGAGCTTTACTCCACGTGAAACCCTTGTTATGCAATGTTTTTTTAATGCTTGGCAGAACAGTAGAGGGAGTTTTATTCTGTAACTGCATAATGTAAAGTGACATTCACTAGTATCAGTGTGTGCTTTACCTGACCGATGCTGCAGAGCAGAGGAACATTTGTTATTTTCAACTGATCTGCATTAATGTGGAATTGAAGAAAATCCCTTTTTGCTGCTGTAGAATCTGTTACTTTGCTTAACTAATAGCAAGCAAAATAACTAAAACATGCCGAAAACCCACACCATATTCCCATGCACCAATCCCTTTGTTTTAACAGTGTGCATTCTTTTATTCAATCATTCATTTCACTTATTCTGACCTAGAACAAAGCACAACTTGCACAAAATGCTTGTCTGGATTTTTGATGGTACGCTATGGTGCTTTATCTCACATCTACTGAGGTACAGTGAAATTCATTTTTGTATTCAGTTCAGTACGAGTATCAACATACATAAGCACTTAGGTCCATGTTATATACGCATCTCAGATACAGTACAGGTGTATAGCAGTAGTGCACTGAGACAGTATACAGAGTCTAGACACAAAATGCTGGAGTAATTTGGCGGGACAGGTAGCATCTCTGGAGAGAAGGAATGGGGTTACGTTTTGGGTGGAGACCCTTCATCAGACTGAAGTCAGAGTACTAACATTCCCGCATGTCCCACACCACTTTCTGCTGTGTCTCAATCACAACAATCTGTCACAATTTCAATCTATTTTAATCCTCTGCCCCTGGCTCTTTGTGCGTCTCCACTTCATTAAACCACCAGGGGAGAAAGAAAAATAATGGGATTAGCGGAGGATGGGTGGTTGATGCACGGCACGGACTCGAAGGGCCGAAGGGCTTGTTTTTCTGCTTTATTTCTCAATGACTCAGACTCTCTATGACTGCGCTGTTTGCCATCACAACCCTGTTACCTTTCAATGGTACTTCATTACAGATTACCGAGTTGATTTGCATAGGCCTATGTTCAGGTAAACTAGCATGCACGTTTTTCTTTTTCATTTCTTTTGCCATGAAACTGGAAATTGATATCCGGTGGCTATCCTATACACCTGAACCTCCACCACCCACTCCCCCCACTCACCGCCAAACATCCCTGACCAACTCTTCTTCGCTAAGGTGCGAAGGTGATCCTTAAAATCTACATCTTTCCTTGCCCTAATAGTTGATAAACTTCCCATGAAGTTCCCTGTCAAGTTTTACTTCATGCATTCTAAAGGCTATCCTTATTTGAAAGTATATTGGAAACTTGCAGCCATACAGCATTGGAATAAGTCCTTCAGCCCACCCTGTCTATCCTGGTCATTAAACACCCAAGTAAACTAATCCTATTTTTATTCTCCCCACTTTCACATCAAATCCCCCCCATATTATACACACATACCTAGGATATTTTACAATGGTCAGTTAAAACACCAACCTACACTCTGAGCGCTCTGCAAGACTGCAATGAATTGCAACAATTTGTGGATGCAGCCCAGACCATCACACAAACAAACCTCCCTTCCATTGATTCCATTTATACCACACGCTGCTTCCGCAAGCCCAGCAGCATAATCAAGACCGAGTCGCACCCTGGTTACTCCTCCCCTCTCACTTCAGCTAAATGGGATAGAAGTATAGAAGTGTGAAAATGCACACCATCAGATTCAGGGACAGTTTCTTCCCAGCTGTCATCATGCAACTGAATCATCCTACCACAACCAGAGAGCAGTGCTGAACTACTATCTACCTCATTGGTGACCCTCAGACTATCTTTGATCGGACTTTGCTGGCTTTATCTTGCACAAAACATTATTCCCTTATCATGCATCTGTTCACTGTGAATGGCTCGGTTGTAATCAAGTATTGGCTTTCCACTGATTGCTTAGCATGCAACAAAAGCTTTTCACTGTACCTCAGTACACGTGACAATAAACTAAACTGAACTGAAACTGGACTGAATTGAAGGAACTAGATCATCCAAAGCAATTCCATGCAGATACAGAGCATATGTGTCATCTGCACATGACTGAAGGCCAGGAATTGACCCAGGTCAGTGGTGCTGGTGGGAGGGGGGTTTGGGGTGGGCATGTAGCAGGTCTACTAGCTATGCAGATGTGTCACTTCCTCTGGACATATGTGACAATTGGGCGTCATCATCTTATTGATATTGTTTACATTTGCAACTTATTCTTTCCAAATTCCCCACCTGTAAGAAAGGATGCTCTGGTCACTGATCATGAGGCCACTTGTCCCACATTCCCAATAATATTGAATAACCCTAATCATTGCTTTAACATTCAAAATGGCATAGTTCTGATTGTTCATTGGAGGGTTGGGAGATGGGTATATGGAGGATATGTTGAGAAAAATCTGTGTGTACTGGGGAGGATGGTTGGGGATCTGGGGGGGGGGGGGGGGGGGGGGGGGGGGGGGAGGGGACGGAAGAGAGTGGGGGGTTGAGGGGTATTACATGAAATTGGAAAAATCAAGAAGCAGACATTAACTTAAGTGTTGCCACATCTTGGCACTGACAAAGTTACAAAAGTGACCCTTGTTCATATTTCAAATCAGTTTGCTTTGTCAACTAACCCAAGAAGAAATACAAAAGATCTCCAGGTGGTAAACATTGAACTCCTGACTTAAAAATATGTCATCACAAAGAGCAAAGAGATATACGTGGAGCAATGGGACAAAAGGGATAACTCTATGAGCCAGCATTGACTTGATAGGCCGAATGGCCTCCTGCTCTGTCAAGAGAAAAAATGAAAGAATATGAAATATGTATTCAATTCCTTTCTAAAAGCTACTGAATCTGCTCCCATCATCATTTCAGGTGGCATGTTCCAGATTGTGACAAAACATTCAATAAACAATTCTCCTCATTCCCCCCTCTGTTACTTAATGAACCTGTTTTCCCTCGTCCTCTGTCCATGGCGTCAGCTTCTTACTGCCTGCTCTGCCAAATACACAGATAGTCAACAGTGAGGGATTGTGTGGGGGAGGGGTAGGCACTCTAGTTTTTCAGTCGTCTGCCCAAGGGATAAACATAGAAACATAAAAAAATAGATGCAGGAGTAGACCATTCGGCCCTTCGAGCCAGCATTGCCATTCAACATGATCATGGCTGATCATCTAAAATCAATACCCCTTTCCTGTTTTTCCCCCATATCCCTTGATTCCTTTAGCCCTAAGAGCTAAATTAACTAAAAAGGTAACAATTCTCGGGCTTCTGTCCTTTCTTTCTGACGGTGCAGTGAAACTGTGGCCAGGGTGGTGTGGTTCTTTGATGATATGAGCTGCGTATCATATCATGAAATCTATGCCCTTCAGTTTGACATTTCCATGTTGGGAGAGGATTTTTTGACTGTCTATTCTAACTATGCCTCTCATGATGCATATACTTCTATCAGGTCTCCCCTCAGTCACCGACACTACAGAGAACATGATCCAAGTTTGTCCAACCTCTTCATGCAGCTAATGCCCTCTAATCTAGGCAGCGGCAGCATTCTAGTAAACATCTTCTGCACCCATTCTTAAGTCCTTCCTGTAATGAGACGACCAAAACTGCACTCAATACTCCAAAAGCAGTCAAACCAAATATTGTATAAAGCTGCAACATTACTTCCTGACTCTTATACTCAATGTCTCGACCTCTAAAGGCAAGCATACCATATGCCTTCTTTACCACTATATCCACTTGTGTGGCCACTTTCAGAGAGCTCTGAATTTTTACCCCAAGATCAATCTGTACATCAATGCAATTAAGAGTCTTGCCATTAACTGGACCCAGTCCTCTTTGACCTCCCAAAGTGTAACACCCCATGCTTGCTTGGATTAAACTCCATCTTCCTTTCTCCGCCTTTTTCTATAGTTGATTAATATTCTGATGTGTACTTTGACAGGCTTCCTTACTGGCGGCCACTACGCATATTTTTGTGTTGCCTGCAAACATACTAACCAGCCTATTTACATATACATGCAAGTCATTTGAATATATACCACAAACAACAGTGGTGCTGCACGGATCCCTGCAGAATTCCATTGAACAAGGACCTCCTGCCAGAACAGCACTCATGCACCACAACTCTTCGTCTTTTAGTTTTAGTTTTTAGTTTTAGAGAAACAGTGAGGAACCAAGGCCTTTCAGCCCACCGAGTCCTTGCCGACCACTGATCACCCATACACTAGTTCAGGTGCACTCCCCCGACATCAGTCTGAAGAGGGGTCTCGACCCGAAACGTCACCCACACCTTCTCCCCAGAGATGCTGCCTGTCCCGCTGAGTTACTCCAGCATTTTGTGTCTACCTTCGATTTAAGCCAGCATCTGCAGTTCTTTCTTACACTGGTTCTATGTTAACCCACGTATGCACCCTACACACTAGGGGCCATTTGCAGAAGTCAATTTACCTCCAAGCCTGCACGTCTTTGGAATGTGGGAGGAAACCAGAGCACCCAGAGAAAATCCACGTGCTCACAGGGAGAATGTACAAACTATGCACAGACAACACCCATAGTCAAAATCGATCCTGGGTCTCTGGCACTGTGAGGCAGCAGTGGCACTGTGCCGCCTTCTGTGAGTGAGTAACCTGGTTCTGAATCTAAATAACCAAGTCACTGTGGATCCCGTGTATATTAATCTTACTTACCATGAGGGACTTTGTCAAATGGGCCTACTAAATTCCATGTAGAAAACGTCCACTGCCCTACCCTCATTGATAACATTCATCATTTCCACAAAAAACACAATCAAGTTCACAAGGCATGACCTGCCGTGTATAAAGCCATGTTAACTGTTCCTAGTTAGTCAATTTCCCTCCAAATGAGAGTAAGGCCGAACAGTAAGAATCCTCTCCAATAGCCTCCCAATCCTTGACGTGATGCTCAGTGGCCTGAATTATTTCCTGAATTATTTCTCCTTCCATTCATAAACAAAGGAACAACATTAGCCACTCCACAGTCCACTGGGACCTCGCCTCTGGCTGGAGAAGATACAAACATGCTGTCCCTTCCTTGCCTCTCTAAGGAGAGGTTGCATTAACTTGGATTGTTTTCTTTGGAGCATTGAAGAATGTGGGGAGACCTGATGTAAGTATAGAAAATTAAAATCAGCATGGATAGGACAGTCAGATCCGTTCTACCAGGGTGTAAATGACATAGACTATAAGACATAGGTTTAAGTGAGTGGGGCAAAATATAAAGGAAATGTGTGGGGCAAGTTTTTTTACACAGTGTTCGGTGTCTGGAATGCATTGCCAGGGGTGATGGTGAAGGCAGATACGATAGTGCAATTAAGAGCGCGTTAACATATTACGAGCCTTTGTCGGAACTGGGTCAGTAGTCGCTAGAGTTTAGAAGAATGAGGGGGGGACCACATTGAAATGTACCAAATAATGAAAGGCTTGGATAGAGTGGATGTGGAGAGGATGTTTCCACTAGTGGGAGAGTCTTGGACTAGAGGTGATAGCCTCAGAATAAAAGGACGTTCTTTTAGGAAGGAGATGAGGAAGAATTTCTTTAGTCAGAGGGTGGTGAACCTGTGGAATTCTTTGCCACAGAAGGCTGTGGAGACCGTCAATGGATATTTTTAAGGCAGAGATGGATAGATTCTTGATTAGTACGGGTGTCATGGATTATAGGGAGAAAGCAGGAGAATGGGGTTAGAGGGAGAGAGAAATCAGCCATGGTTGAATGGTGGAGCAGACTTGATAGGCCGAATGGCCTAATTCTGCTATCGCTTATGATCTTATTATAAGAATCTTTTAGGCAGGCACACGGATATACAGGAAATGGAGGCTTCTAGGTCACATGCAGGCAGCAGAGATTTACCGTGGCATCATGTTTGGTATGAAAGGGCTGAAAGGACTGTTCCTTTGCTGTAAACTTCAATGTTCCTTGTATCTATGTGTGAAAGAAATGGGTTGGTCAATAATAAGCAGTTTGAAACAAAATCCTAATGAAAATGAAGCTATTAACAAAGGCAAATTGTTCTGTCCACAGGATACTAAAATCATTAGAAGGGTGATCCACACCACACAAACTCAGGTGCAGGTTCCAACCATTAGTCGACCGGCAATTTGTGAGAAGCACGTGGTAATATTTTATTTCAAGCTTCCCCTCTGCATATGATTGCCTCTGGGCTCTGTTGCTCTGATTAATAGGTTCTGGGCAATGTTTGTTTTGAGCACAGGGATGGAAGTTGCTGCTCAGTGCCAGCTCAGAGCTGGGAGCTGCCAGGTGTTAGACATCTGCCCAAACCAGCCGTCGACAGCAAGCCCAGCACACGAGCTGTGTTTCCATGTAATTACCTCGGGCTGCTGCGTCCGGCTGAAAACCAGTCCCAGCTGCACAAGACAGACCAGGAACACCGCCTCCGAGTGCTTGTTTGGTAAGCTAACAAGGCTGTTCTCTCCAAGCGTGAGCTCTTAACCTCACATCAATCACCTGCAGTTATGACAACTTTAACGCTGCCTGGGCTGTCCTCTGAGTTCTCAGCTCAAATTGTTTGTCTTCCTCTTATCAATAAATTCAGATTTGCAGAAAGAAGGGTAATGTTAGGAATCGTCTCTTAATTCTAAGGCAGGAGGTTTAATAGAGGCGTTTCAAGAGCAGGAATTATAAACTAGAGCAAGTACTTTATGTGCATTAGTGGGAGAGTCGTGAATAAGGAGAACAGGGCTATAAAACTGAGGTGTTTCTTCTCTCAAGGCAGTGAATCCTTCTCTGAAATTCTCTTGCCTCGAAGATAATTGAAGCCAGATCACTTAATATATTTAAGTTGGAGAGAAACAGGTATTTGAAAGATTGAGGAATTGAGCATTTCCTGGGGAACTAATGCTGAAGAAGAGTTGAAGCCGACAGAGTGGGTGGCATGGTAGCGTAGCGGTAGAGATCATAAGTGATAGGAGCAGAATTAGCCCGTCAGCCCATCAAGTCTACTCTGCCATTCAATCATGGCTGATCTATCTCGCCCTCCTAACCCCATTCTCCTGCCTTCTCCCCATAACCCCTGATACCTGTACTAATCAGGAATCTATCTATCTCTGCCTTAATCCATACTGAATGTTGGAGTATGCACTTGGGGCTGGGTAGCCTTAAAGGGGGAATGGGAACATGAGCTCTGATGAGTTTAAAGGGAACATAGGAACCAGAGTTCAGGTGAGATTAAAATGGTGCCTATGTGAGTAGGAATATAGTTTTGTTTAGTTATGTTACAGCATTGAAACACGCTCTTTAGCCCACAGTAACCATCGATCACCCATTCACATTAGGCGACATTTTGGGTTGAGACCCTTCTTCACACTGAATTCACCTATTCATTCTCTCCATACATGCTGCCTCACCCGCTGAGTTTCTCCAGCATTTTTGTCTACCTTCGGTTTTTCCAGCATCTGCAGTTCTTTCTTAAACAAGCCATTCACATTATTTCTGTTATCCCATTCCCAACAAAATATGGGGGTCAATTTAATGAGGGCAATTAACCTACAAACCTGCACACCTTTGGGATGTGGGAAGAAACCAGAGCACCCGGAAGAAACCCACGCAGTCACAGGGAGAACATGCAAACTCCACACCGACAGACCTCGAGGTCAGCATCAAACCTAGGTCTCTGTTACCGTGAGTCAGAGGCTCTACCAGGTGTGCCACTGTGCTGAGAAGAGAGAAAGGGGACTTTACTGGAACATACAAAATCTTGCTTCTAGGCAGACCAGGTGCAGAGTTAATTCCTCATTTGGAAAATCTCGAGCTGCCTAAAAACAAGAGTTCACCCAATTTAGACAGAGATGAGGTGAGTTTTTATTCTCTCAGAAGGATATGAGAGAGCTTTCTTCTTCAAAGTCCTGTCGATGCAGAGTTTGTAACTAAGGATGACGTAGATAGATTCTTGATGAACAAAGTAGTGAAAGGTTACTGTTTGTAGAAGGGAATGCAGAGTTGGGTCACAATCAGATCATTCATAATTTTCATGAATGACAGAGCAGGTTCGGTGGGATACATGGTCTACCCCCACTCCTGTATTGTATTTTTGTATTGTAAAACAGTTGGACAGCAGAGCTTAGATGACTACAAATTAATGTAAAGAACTTGCAACAGGCAATGTATCAGAATTATCCAACCTGCAGGTTACAAAGACATTGGTCAAAATTCCAGCCACAGTTACAGAGCTGCATGAAGCATAGATATGTGGTCCAAACCTCTTCTCACTGACACATTTGACAGCAAGTTTGCAAACAGTTTCTTGCTCTAAACTCAAAGCCCTTTAATAACAGCTTTGACATTACCAATATTACTTTTGGGACATTTCTGCTCACTCATTGCTACATGCTACAGACTCATCAAGAGAAGAGAAGTGAAGAGAAGGTAAAACTCTGTGATATTGGTGTGTCTGTGGAGATTGATGTTTGCTGTTGATGTTGCTGAGGGATGGTATGTATATGAAACAATGGAAGGGACCTGGAATGGCTTGTTGGAAAAGAGCTGAGGTAATCATGGGAACACATAAAAATACAATGTTATTCCTTGTAGTATGTGGAGGGTTAGCAACAGAAGGGGGCGTACAGTGTTTAGAGGTATAGCATGGGAACAGGCCCTTCGGCCCACTCAGTCCACGTCAACTGTTGACCATCTGTACACTGGTTCTACTTATCCCACTTTCACATCCTACACACCAGGGGCAATTTACAGAAGCCAGAAACCGAGAAACCTGCACATCTATTGAATGTGGGAGGAAACCAGAGCACCCGGAGAAAACCCACAGGGGGAATGTACCAACCCTGCACAGCAGCACCCGTAGTCAGGATCGAACCCAAGTTCCTGGCGCTGTGAGGTAGCAACTCTACCACTACTGCAGTAAGTGGAATTACTGTCTTACAGTTCCTGTAACATGGGTTCAATCCTAACATTTAGTGCAGTCTGTGTGGAGTTTGCATGTTCTCCAGTTTGGTTTAGGTTTTAGTTTAGTTCAGATATACAGCGTGGAAACAGGCCATTCAGCCCACCGATTCAGCAACGACCAGTGACCCCCGCACTCTAACAGTGCTACACACACTAGGGGCAATTTTACATTTATACAAGGCCAATTAACCTACAAATCTGTACATCTTTGGAGTCTGTGAGGAAACCGAATATCTCGGAGAAAACCCACGCAGGTCACTGGAGAATGTACAAGCACAGTACAGAGAGCAACCATAATCAGGATCGAACTGGGGTCTCTGGCACTGTCAGGCAGAAACTCTACTGCTGCGTCACTGTGCTGCCACTACCCACCTTTTTTTACAAGTGAGTTCCAAAGAATATTATAGGTATTTCTAGGAACAAAGCCTGGTCTGTGAGGATGGGGAAGTTGATTCAGAAGTCAGAAACCTGCTGTAATCTCAGTTGGCGTTATAGAGTCATCGGGTCATATGGTGTGGAAACAGGCCCAGCTCAACCTGCCCACACCAACCAACATGTCCCATCCACACTAGTCCCACTTGCTTACATTTGGCCCACATACCTCTAA